>NW_023606478.1:0-80001 GCF_013339745.2 Dermacentor silvarum
AGGTATGTAAAAGCGAATTGGTTTTGTTTGTAATGCCAGCTATTAACCGCTTTCGCACGTTTCGACTCTACACGCAGTATTCCTATGTCTAAATACCAAAATTACACATGCTTGTAACATGCTGTTATGTGCTTGTAAATGTAACATGCTTATAATTTACTTTCTTTCAGCTGGTGCCGTCCGGTGGAGGTTCATACGGGAACTACTGCTCACCTGGGGTCGCAATGTTGGATGAACGCACAAAGCGCGGAACGAGCTTTTATATAGAGCAAAATAAATATTTCCACATTTCACAAAAGGTCTTGCGTCTACTTTGTGAAATTGCACGTGCCACAGATTCGATGGCACTTGACGAGATCTTTCGCAATCATTTTTACCAAATAATAAACCAATTCCGCACGAAGACCGTGGTCGGGGAAAACAAAGAAAAAAAAAAGCAGCCGGCGTGCTAGAAATAGCGTTCAAAATACGCGAGCCCAAAACGAAACCGGAAGTGGTCTATGCTAACCGCTTGGCGCGCTGCCGTCAATTCGGCCGCTGCACTCTATGGGAGTGTCCCCTCTTGTTGAATTTCTTTCTCTATGTTTTAGTGTCAATGGCTTAGTTTAGTAGCTCTGTTCGAGGTTGCGGCGGCAGAGTCACTTGGATGGGACGAAATGAAAATATGCTCATTAAAGAACCGCAAGTGGTTAATCCGGAGTCTGCCACTACGGCATGCCCCATATCATATCCTGGATTCGCACATAGAACGATAGAATTTTATTTAAATATTGGTATCCAATGCATAAGGTCTAAAATCTCGTGTAACTTTTCTGCTGCAGAAATAATTTACCAAAATGTACACGGATCGTGGCATGAGGTACTGTACATGAGACGTGTGGTAACGCGAGCTGAAGTATAAGATTATTGGAGATCGTCACGTATCGTCTTTGAAAATAACATGAAACTCCGTGGGGACCAAAGAACGAGAAGTCTAGTCCAGCGTTTCTGAATGCTATCATCTTGCATAGAACACTCGGAACAAATACCAGGTGCGGATTGCACGAAGCATTGCATCTGTGGGAACTTCTTGTCTCGGCGGGAATGCTCTGCGAAAGTAACCTGCACTCAGCTGATCGTCCAGTGACAAAGCAGTGGCAAACGCGGTAGACATTACAAGCGTGCGTAAAGGTACTTAAAAAATGGCTCCTTGCTATCTCCCTCAGTACTCCGAACGGATATGTCTGAGTCGCTGGTCTATCAGTACTGGCAACTTTTGGAACAAGGCTTTGATGGGAAAAAGATCTAAATGAGTGTGTGGTGGGGAAGTAGATGTTGCCACGTCGGTCGAGCTACAAAAATAAATTATCTGGTCACACGCTCGCGCTTCCTTGCCGCACTTTGTATGTCCGCTGGACAACATTTCGACGGCGACCAACTAATGAACACTAAATGAATGTTCATTCTATCTCTCGTCGTCAGTGCAGAGTAACATCAGCGCCACCTGGAGTCCTGAGCCGTATAGACGGAGTTTCGATCGAAAGCCCAGTGCAGCTTAAATAGCGTAGCTGCTCAGAATGTCGGAACTCTTGAGGCGATAGAAAAGACAGAGGAATGCAGTGGTGTTTAAACAGCGTCCGTTGACAGTGAAGCTCGTCACTGTTCGGGCACCGGCTCCATTGACGGGAATTCTGTAGGACGACTCTTGGAAACGCGTAAAGGGCTTACTGCATGACGTCGTCAGATGTTACGCGGCACTGCTGTAGAGTAATGAAAAGCCAACCCAAGTAATTCCGGACAACGCCGTTAGTTTACAGCTTTTACAACACGTGGCGTACGGACCAAATTCGCGCGATGACGCACGAAGTGTACTGGACACAAACATAGTACCCGTAATAACAATAAAAGAAAAAGAACGGGACCACGCCAACAGCTTTCTCCGTCGAGCATGCCCTAGCGCGAGTCGGGAATGGCTGATCTGATATCAGTCGCGCGTATAAGTCGAGCGGCCGGCTAGGCGACTGTGAATCAGCAGTTTTGCTGCAATTGATAGCGCGTTTAAAAGCTCAGTCCCGCTTCGAGAAAGCGGGTGCAGAATCTCGAAAGAGCGGCCTCCGTTGGCTCGTTGACTCATCGCGTTTGCTCAGTGGTTATAATGGTCCGCTGCTTTGCATGAGGACGTAGGTTGAAACCTAGCTATTATGGTCGCTTTCTTTAACGACAAACTACAGGCACGTGTATCTTTACGTTCTAACGAACATTAAGAAACCCAGTATAGATCAATGATTATTCCGTACCCTTGACTACGGCATCCCCCATTGCGCCCTGTTCTGATTCGGGTCGTTAAAACTAGCGATGTTTTACGCTGAGCAAACAAGTCAAGCAATTGTTTCTCGTGGTTCCTGTTTTTTTTTGCCATCTCACAGCCTGGGGAATACATAGCATGATTAGGTAGTTAATACGGGTGTAGCTAATGTTGCTGACCATGTCGCACCGGTGCTTTCTGAGTTGTCATTTTCTTCAACAAAATGCATAATAAAGCCATTACATTACAAGCAGTATGCACTGGCAATTACACCATAAACTGTTGAATTGGTATGACTAATTTCACCTTAGCTAATGGCCAACGAGTGTAGGCTATGTGAAACCCAAATAAACGGTTATTAAATCAGCTACCACACACTGTTCATCGCTCTATAATTAGCCCTGCTTCCAGGAGTAGAAGAGACACCTATGGTAACGCCAGAAACAGTGAGGATGCAAAACAGCCAAGCGCAGCTGAGCTAAAATTTCAGATATACAACCAAGATGATTTTCTTTCTCATCGCCATTGTGCTTTGTTTTGTTTATGTAAAGTTATCCTACACATTGGTTTCGTTTGCTGCGAGCTACCTATCCGCAGTAGTAAACTATTTAAGAAGGCACAAAACAGCGCCACACATGCCCAAGCATTTTTCGGCGATTTGCAGCTAGTAGATCTACGTATTTGTGGTATTTTTCACCTTTGATAAAATATAAGTGCAAGCCCTATGACCGAGACAAGAGCTCCTTGCGTTTTCGGAAACCTGACGCAAAGGAATAAATTCCCTGATCTGCGAGCCAAATGTGACGGCGAATTCACTTTTCGAGTTTATAAAATGCATTTGATGCTCTTAACGGTAGGAGTGAGTGGTCGTTGGCACGCTCGTTGAGCGTCATATCTATACAACTTCTACAACATGTGCTGCCTTCCCTCTAATTCGGGTTCGATCTGCTGAAAATATAGGTAGCATAAACATTTGTAACGCTAAAGCATTGCACTACCACAACTGCATTGCTTTTCTGCCAGTCATCTGTAAAAGCAGCCGCGGCGCCATAGGAGCCCATCAACAACGAGCGAAGTAATTATAGCTATTTATAGCTATAATTACTTACACTTCAACCGGATTTCTGCCGTCGGCGTTGCCGTCGGCGTCGTCGTCGCCGTCACCGTGAGGTTTCGTATAGATTCCAAGGGCGATAAAATCGTCGCCCCGCGCCGTATGCGCGAGCGAAAGCACGTAGGGGACGCGCGCTATCACGGAGGGCGAACTCCCCCACGCGCTATCACGGAGAGCGAACACACGGCGGAAAGCTAACGCGACTGTCGCGCTAAAGGCCGTGGGGGTATGGGAGGGAGGGAGGCGGGGCGACGCTGTGCTCCGGCACCAAAAGCGTATCTTGCAACCGGGCGTAAGGGGAACTTGCCACTCAATCTCCCACGCGAAAGCAAGAAAGCGGGAAGGCAGCACGGGAAGGAGGGGGGGGGAAGCTTCTCCTCTGCCAACAACTTCTCCTCTCCACAACTCCTCTGCACTTTGCCCGGCGGTGGTGGTCACCCGCACCGTCTCTTATCTCCACACGGCTCTGAACTTCGCCGCTCAGTTTCCGTTGAAGCGATAGACCTCGTGAGCCTTCGCCCGCTGTGGCGGCTGTGCTTGCTGCCAGCATTTTGAGAGTCGTTGTCTGTGGTCATTCAGTGTGATCTATTCATGTTTGCTTGTGCGCGCTGACACGATTGTTAATTCAGTTAGTAAGCGAATGAGTCCAAGTTTATGCAGCTGATAAAACCACTATCCTTATTCCGAATAGCTCTCTACTAATTTGCTATCGCAATCGAGGCTTCGCCTTTCGGGCGAAACTGCGATAGTTTTTATTTAATTGCTCCAGTGCCTGCATTTCAAACTTCCGTCCGTTTCGTTCCTTCTACTTCATCCATGTCAACTCTTGTCTGTCGTTTTCGCTGAGCAACAACCACTGACCATTTCCTCGAGCGTGTAAAAACGAAGATGACAACGATACTAATTACTACTACTACTGCTACTACTACCACTACTAATACTACTATTACATTATTGTTAATTAATTATTATAGAGGAAGTACAACAACAATGAAAGCTTTACATGAGATCCAACGCAGGTGTTTCAGCATAAGTGATGCGGATGTTCTTTTGCGATTACAGAAAAGTTTGCAGGTGTTAAATCTGTCGATTTGATGCAGATTGACAGTGGAATCGAGATTCTCTGGCCCACTTATTGTGATTATAATTTGTGTTTTTCATTTACCCATAAACCACATCTCCAATATCAAATCTCTTAGGCGAACTTGAGTGGACTCTGGGCTTGAGCTTCCGCGTACTGGTGAGGGATTGTGCCCCTGTATATGCAGGGCCTCTCTTTTCCTCGCCCCACCCGCACCGCCGTTGGCCGAGCGTCGCCGCGCCATGACAAGTGATATAAGTCGTCAGGGGTTTATCCAGAATTTCGACGTTTCGGGGGTGGATGCGACGTATTACTTATCCTTCTTTGAGCGAAAGGCGGGAGTGGGGGTAAGGGGTTGAAGAGGCTAGCGCTCTTTTTACCACGTTGTTTTATTTATTTAAGGCTTAACGCTTTTTCTTCCAAGAAATGGTGGCGCGTAAACGCTACTAATTAGCAGAAGTATACTGATTAACCTTTTAGGCAAGCATATTAAACCACATCTTACGAGGGAGGTCGTCCTTGTTATTGCAAGTAGAGCGGATATTGTTGCGCAAACAATACTACAACGAAGGTAGAGACAGGCAGGCACGAACGAGCTCTGTATAGAAGGCCTAAATGTGTGCCTAGTTTTTCGGGATTATAAATTCAGTACTATATTTAAACACCCATGGCATCTGTCTCCCCGTTTGAAAATTGCAAGAACATAAATAAGGGACAACATTTAGAGTTTTCATTTGATTGCGGGAAGTTTATTTTTTTTATATGCAGAACAAAGTGAAGCAAGTTCTTAATCTACAAGTCTTATTGAACGAACAAAGTGTAAACGTTTTCACAACTAAGTACAATATCACTTTGCACGGAGAAAAAAATACCAAGCACAATAGGCACGGAGAAGCCATGTACCTCAAACAACACAATTCAAATATATCCAAGAAAAAAAAATCCGGCAGATCCCACGCCCTGTGGGAATCGATGTTATGCGAAGCAGTGTGCGGGGAGCCTCCCAATTTAACGAAACGACCATGAGAGCACCAAGATGTAGGCGGCTGTTTCATGACCTACATGACACGCATGTCATGACCTATCATTTATGTTCGTCATACACTCTTGTCATACTATGCCAATTTTGGTATTTACCTAGTTAACGAAACGACCATGAGAGCACCAAAACGTAGGCGGATAGATAGATACTTTTTACGTGGTATATGATCAGCAACAAATGATTCGCTTTTGAAAAGTGTACGAGTAAATGCGCATCATGTCCGCTACAATCCGGTAGATACAATATCCAAAGAAACTACTAGGCCAACCGTGGCTGCCACATTCACAAAATAATAATGATAATAATGATGATATAATAATAATAATAATAATAATAATAATAATAATAATAATAATAATAATAATAATAATAAGCTGGTACTACACAAACTACACAATTGCACCGTGTCACCCCGCACAATACCCAACGTGGTTTCTTTGTTCACATCATATAGGTTTGGTTTGCTTTGAAGCATATGTGTAGGCACAACCCATGCACTACGGGGGACTGGCCATGAATAGGGTGACAGTGGGTAGAAAATGGAAGAATACTTAGATTTCATTGTCTTATTTAAGAATGAGATATGAAATGAATTCTAATCGTCAATATCAATTTTCTCTATATTATTATGAATAATAATATTATTATATACTATATTGTCGCGGTACCACGCCAAGAAAGGACAGGGAGACGTTCTTCAAGAACAGCAGGACAACCTGTTCAAACAAAATAGAACAGAGACACGTCTTCTTCGTTCTCTAAGAATTCCACTGACCCACTAGACGGAGTCCGTTAATGTCCCCATTGTCGTTGTCGTCTGTCTAGAACACGCGCGACATTTGTCCCTCCCTAAAAGAGCATCGCCCCGATGCTAGACCAGAAATGTCACTTGCGGAAGTGAGGGTCCCTCGCATAGTCATTCGCTCACATACGGCTTCATGCGTACAACATGCACAAGTTCAGGGCGGTGCAGGCGACGCCGCGTACAGTTGGGACTATCAGGGACGACCTCGTAGGTGACATCACTGAGTCGGCGCAATACTCGATATGGGCCGAAGTATCGCCTTAACAGCTTCTCGGAGAGGCCGCGTTTCCGTATGGTTGTCCAAACCGACACTCGGTCGCCGACTTCATAGGTTATGGTTCTACGGTGAGCATCGTAGGGGTATGCGTCATAGCCTTGCTGCTGGCAGATCCGCAAGCGCGCGAGCTGCCGAGCCTCTTCGGCGCGTTGGGTTAACACATCGGCGTCCGTGTCAGTGTTGTCAAACTCGTGTGGAAGCATTGCATCCAACATCGTCGTACATCCCGGCCATGAACAAGGCTGAACGGAGTCATGCGCGTCATCTCTTGTTTCGCCGTGTTCTACGCTAACGTGATATAAGGGAGGATGTCATCCCAATTTTATGTTCGACATCTACGTACATGGAAAGCCTGTCTTCAATTGTTTTGTTGAGGCGCTCCGTCAAACCGTTGGTTTGTGGATGGTAGGCGGTTGACTTCCGATGAGCCGTTCCACTTAGCAGCAAGACGTGATCTAAAAGCGGAGCCGTGAATGCGGTTCCTCGGTCGGTTATGACGACGCGTGGTGTGCAGTGTCGCAACACAACGTTCATGATGAAAAATCGCGCCATCTCGGCTGCTGTTCCTCTCTGGATGGCCTTTGTTTCTGCGTAACGTGTCAGGTAGTCGGTTGCGACGAGAACAAAGCGAGTTCCCGCAGTAGAAGTAGGAAGTGGGCCCAAAATATCCATTCCGATTTGATAAAATGGTGTTCGAGGAACCTGGACAGGTTGTAGGAAGCGGGCTGGTTTCGTCGGGGGCGACTTGCGCCTCTGGCAGTCGAGACAAGTGCGAACGTGATGTTTCACGGCGGTGGTAAGTCTCGGCCAGTAATAGCTTTGCCGCACTCTGCCCAATGTTCGCGTGTAGCCTAGGTGACCAGAAGTCACCTCGTTGTGACAAGCTTGAAGTATTTCTATACGAAGAGCTGCAGTCCTGAATGACGTGCAGATAGGGGGACCCGGTCGAAGAAATGTTTCTTTTGTAAAGGACGTTGGCCCGTACACAAAACGATGACAATCCTCTTGCGAAAACTCTAGGTGCTTTCGTAGATCTTCCTTCTAAGTAATTGATTAGACCAAGCAACTCAGGGTCGTCCCGTTGTTGCTGAGTGATGACGGAGGTATCCAGAACACAAAAAATTCTGATTCATCTTCTTCGAGTGAACAAGCCGACTCTATCGGTGATCGAGACAGGCAGTCAGCATCCGTATGTCGCTTCCCCGACTTGTACATGACGGTCATGTCAAACTCCTGCAGCCTTAGGCTCCAACGCGCCAATCGTCCAGAAGGATCTTTAAGGCTCGTCAGCCAACACAGTGAATGGTGGTCGCTTAGAACTTTGAACGGGCGGCCATACAAATATGGGCGAAATTTCATAACCGCCCATACCACGGCGAGGCATTCTTTCTCAGTTGTGGAATAATTCACCTCTGTGCGTGAGAGCGTTCTGCTTGCGTAGGCAATTACTCTTTCCGTGTCCTCCTGCCGCTGCACAAGAACAGCTCCCAAGCCAACACTGCTGGCATCAGTGTGGAGCAATGTAGGAGCGGTCTCATCAAAGTAGACAAGCACTGCAGGTGTATGGAGACGTTGCCGCAAGACGTTAAATGCACCTTGCTCTTCTTCGCCCCATACAAAAGCAACGTCGTCTCTCGTGAGGCGGGTTAATGGCGACGCAGTGTAAGCAAAATCGGCAATAAACCGCCGGTAATAGGCGCAGAGACCGAGGAAGCGCCTGACAGCCTTTTTATCGGATGGTACGGGAAACTGTGCGACGGGCGGACACCGGCGGACACCGGGGTGGAAGCCGGGCGGACACCGGCGTGGCTGACGACGTGACCGAGAAACTGTAGTTCCGCAAAGCCAAAGTGGCACTTCTCCGGCTTCGGAGATAGGCCGGCGGATCGTATGGACTGCAAAACCGCTTCAAGCCGTGCGAGATGTTCTTCAAACGTTGCGGAGAACACGATGACGTCGTCGAGGTACACTAAGCAGGTTTTCCACTTCAGACCCGAAAGCACAGTATCCATGAGGCGTTGGAACGTAGCAGGGGCAGAGAACAAGCCGAAAGGCAAAACCTTAAACTAGTATAGGCCGTCTGGCGTCACAAAAGCAGTTTTTTCACGGTCCCTCGGGTCTACCTCAATTTTCCAATATCCGCTTTTTAGGTCCATTGAAGAGAAGTAACGTTCGTGTCGAAGCCTGTCCAGGGAATCGTCGATACGGGGAAGCGGGTACACGTCTTTCTTCGTCACCTGATTTAGTTTTCGGTAGTCCACACAGAAACGCAAGCTGCCGTCTTTTTTCTTGACTAGAACTACAGGGGATGCCCAGGGACTCGTTGATGGTTGGATCACGTCGTCTTCAAGCATTTTTGTCACCTGTTGTTGTATGGCTTCACGTTCTCTGGGAGCCAGATGATAAGGATTTTGATGAATTGGTCTTGCCGTATCCTCTAATTATTCGGTGCTTTGGTAGAGGCGTCCGACCGACTCTTGACGTAGACGCAAAGCAGTCGTTGAACTTGGCTAGTAGCGTAAGAAGCCGTTCGCGTTCGTGCTGCGGCACAACAGTGCTGACGTCAAGTGCAGGAGCTGGGTCTTGTGTAGGCGCTTCGAGTAGTGAACAGCAGCCGCGAACATCCGCAGCACCATCAAAATAAGCCACAGCCGTGCCTTTTGGAAGGTGCCATCGCTCTGTGCTAAAGTTTGTTAGCAATATATTCGTGCGCTCGTCGGTGACATTTACAATTCTTCGTGTGACAGAGATACCGTGAGTAAACAACAAAATGGTTATTTGGTCGGCAACTCCTTCGCAATGAAACGGTACGTCACATGCCACGGAAGCAAGGATGCATGACCGAGGTGGGATTACGACGTCGTCTTCTGTTAGACGAAAGGTGTTGTGTTGCGGCGATAAGCAATGGACTAAACCAGGGCGTCGTGAGGGTGTAAACCAGTGAGGGTGTCGAAAACGTCTCCGCTGCTGCCTTTGCTGTAAAAGAATGTCACGAGAATTCAGTGGAAGGTCGTCGCTGGGCCCTGCCGTTGCTCGGCCGTTTAATCCTCGAGCAATACCGTCTGCCCTCGCGTTCCCTGTCAGTCCTTCGTGTGCTGGACACCATATGATAGTGCGTCATGTGACATCTATCTGATGTTAAGAGCCTGTACATGGTGGAAAAGCTTCTTTCAACGGCAGGAATTCCTACGGGAAGAAGCGGTATCTTCATTGAAGCTGATGACAAAGAAGGGAACATTCTTTTTCTCACGACCTCACACGTCAGCATTAGCAGTGCTTGCTGTGAAGCCAGCTCTCCAGAATACCGTCTGCCAATTCTACTCATTGTCCAGCCTACCCCGCAGGGGCGTCTGCGTCAGCAGGCGTTTGGTGTGCTGCGACACCACGGACCCGAGCACACGAGGGTTGGACCCTCCCACGTTTAACCGTGCGTGGCTTAGCCGTGTCCGGGGAAAAGGGGATCCTGGGGGTTGAGCCGATGTTGAGTGCTTGGACCTTTATGGCCCCTCGGCGGAGGCAACACACCCCTTTGGCGTCGGCTTCACGTAGACGGCACTCCCGGACTGACCCATCCGGGAGAAATCGGTAGTTGCCTTTTCCTATCCTCCTCTCCAACCTTCGTCTTTCTCTCTTACTTTTAATCTTTCCTGTCTTCTCCTCTCTTCTATATTCCTTCCGATCTTCTTGGCAGCGAGGGTTAACCCTGTGTGAGTAGCCTGCCTAGGTTATTTC
The DNA here is from genome assembly GCF_013339745.2 of Dermacentor silvarum. Lineage (NCBI taxonomy): Eukaryota > Metazoa > Arthropoda > Arachnida > Ixodida > Ixodidae > Dermacentor > Dermacentor silvarum. Next base: position 10,336 of record NW_023606478.1, read on the forward strand.
ATATTCGGTTATAGTGGTGACGTACGGCTGGCGTCTGCAGGGCCTATGTTTACAGGCACTGCAGCGTCCCCTAGTAGGACTCCATGGTGGGTGGCTGGCGTTTCTGCCGAAACATGAATATTTTATGGCTAATTCTTTTCCCGCGCTTTCTGATCGCCCCCAAAAGAGGGGGCGCACCGAAGAAGTCTTTAAATTTTTTGGCCGACAAGTTGAAAACTTTCCACGCTACCACGTGGTACACAGTGAGAAAACTGAAAAGACCGTGAGAGTGATCTCACCCTTTATCGTTGCAAAGACTCTGACAGAGACTATAGGACCAGGTTACAAGGCGACGAGGATGGCCAGCGGTGACCTCCTCCTGGAACTCCGCGATAAGAAACAACATGATAAACTACAGAATCTAGTGTCGTTTGGAGACTTTCCTGTGACTGTGACCCCGCACCGCACAATGAACACCACCCGCGGTGTTATTTCTGATGACGACCTGTTGGAGCTCACCGAAGATGAACTTTTGGAAGGATTCAAAGAGCAAAATGTTTTGACTGTAAAACGAATCAAGATGAGGCGCGATGGCAAGGAGCTAAAGACAAAACATATAATCCTTACTTTTGGTTCTAGTGTTCTACCCGAGACCATTGAAGCCGGATACATTAAATTACGTGTCAGGCCATACGTGCCAAACCCTCTTCGATGCTTCAAATGCCAAAGATTCGGCCACAGTTCGCAGAACTGCCGAGGCCGTCAGACTTGTGCGAAATGCAGTGCCACTGAGCATCTCTCTGAATCATGCGAAAACTCTCTCCACTGTGTGAACTGTGATGGGGAGCACGCCGCATACTCGCGGTCGTGCCCATCCTGGAAAAAAGAAAAAGAAATTGTAACAATTAAAGTAAAGGAAAATCTAACGTTCAAGGAGGCACGCAGGCGGGTATCCTACCTGCCAAAGAAAACTTTTGCCGAAGTGGCGCGTCAGGGGGCAGCGTTGCAACGGCTTCCGGCGGCTGTCCGGCCCACACACAGTGAGCCGGCAGTGACGCCATCCGCCCCCCCGGCGGCTGCAGCTCGCGCTGCTCCGCCAACTCACAAGAAGGGGCCATCGACCTCCGGGCTGGTGGCCTCAAGGGCCTCGTCCCTCGAAACGAGGCCTTCCCGTCAAAACAACCGCTCGCAAGAGCGCGTGTCCAGCGCCTCGCAAGAGGCGATGGACACAACAACCTGCCAGACAGCGCCGCAAGCGCCAAAGGAGCGGCGAGAATCTCGCGATCGCTCCAAAAAAGAAAAAGCCCGCATCACAGGGCCCGACAAGGGCTCTGTAAGTTAAATTAGTCTCTTTTTTTTAAACACACAGCACAAAAAAACACTTCCAACATGAATACACAAATAATACAATGGAACGTCAGAGGACTCCTACACAACCTCGATGACGTCAAAGAAATCCTACACAGGTTTAATCCTAAGGTGCTGTGTGTTCAAGAGACACACCTTAAACCTACACAATCAAACTTTCTCCGGCAATACGCCATTTTTCGTAAAGACCGCGACGACACAGTCGTGTCTTCCGGTGGTGTGGCTATTGTAGTCGATAGAGGTATTGCCTGCCGGGAATTAAAACTTCGTACGCCCCTAGAGGCAGTTGCTGTCCGAGGGGTGTTGTTTGACAAGCTAATCACTATTAGTTCCATATACATCCCTCCCAGCTATCCACTTAATAAAACGGAATTTCAAAACTACATAAATGAGCTTCCGGAGCCATACATAGGTCTCGGAGATTTCAATGCACATAACACGTTGTGGGGAAACACGCGTTGTGATGGAAGAGGTCGCCTAATTGAAAACTTCCTTTTTTCCTCGGGAGCATGTTTACTTAATAAGAAAGAGCCAACGTACTACAGCGTGGCGCATAATTCATACTCCTCCATAGATTTGAGTATCGTGTCGAGTACACTAATTCCGTACCTGCAGTGGTCCGTTCTGAAGAACCCCTTTGGGAGCGACCACTTTCCAATTATACTAAGCTTAACAAAACAAGATGGTTGCTCGCCACATGTTCCCCGATGGAAGGTTAACTCTGCTAACTGGCAACTTTTTAAAGAAATAACATATTTAGGCCGGGATGACATTGCGTCTCTTAACATAGACGATGCTGTGGCGTATATAACACGTTTTATCACTGACGCTGCAGAAAGGTGCATACAACAAACTAATGGACTAGCTAATAAGCGTCGCCTGCCTTGGTGGAACGAGGAATGCCAAAAAGCACGTAAAAAGCAAAACAAGGCCTGGGGATTGTTTCGCAACTCCCCAACAGCCGAAAACTTGATTAATTTTAAACAAGCAAAATCGCAGGGCAGGAGAACGCGCAGACGTGCTAAAAAAGAGAGCTGGGAAAAGTACATCTCCAGCATAAACTCGTATACAGATGAAACGAAAGTCTGGAATAGGGTGAATAAATTAATAGGTCGGGAGTCACATCCCCTACCCTTAGTAAATAGCCAAGGTGATAGCCTGGAAGACCAGGCGGATACTCTAGGCAAACACTTCGAATATATATCGAGTGAATCGCACTATACACAATCTTTCCTGAAGTTCAAAGAACGCGAAGAGCGGCAGCCCCTTAATCGCAGTTTCATCAAATGAGGCTTACAACCGACCATTCAGCTTAGCCGAACTTAAAGCATCTCTCGCTTGTTGCAACAACTCAGCGCCAGGTGGCGACCGTATCATCTACGAAATGATTAGGTACTTACACCCCGAAACACTGACAACACTCCTCTCTCTCTTTAATGCCATGTGGGCGGCTGGATATATTCCTTCCTTGTGGAAAGAAGCCATAGTCATCCCGATTCTTAAACAAGGCAAGGACCCGTCTTTAGCTAGCAGCTACAGGCCAATAGCGCTAACAAGCTGCCTGTGCAAGTTGTATGAAAAAATGTTAAACCGGCGCCTAATCTGTTTCCTAGAAAATGACAAAATACTAGACCCCTTCCAGTGTGGCTTCCGAGAAGGTAGGTCAACAATAGACCACCTTGTTCGCATCGAGGCAAACATCAGAGATGCGTTTATACATAAACAGTTTTTACTTTCGGTCTTTCTAGATCTAGAGAAAGCGTACGACACGACATGGCGCTTTGGGATTCTGCGAGATCTTTCCGCGATGGGGGTCCGTGGAAATATGTTAAACACAGTCGAAAGCTACTTGTCTAAACGGACGTTTCGCGTAAGAGTGGGCAATGTTTTATCTAGAACATTCACCCAGGAGGCTGGCGTGCCACAAGGGGGTGTGCTTAGTTGCACGCTCTTTATTGTAAAAATGAACTCCCTGTATACAGTTATTCCACGCAGCATGTTTTATTCTGTGTATGTCGATGATGTACAGATAGGTTTCAAATCATGCAACATTGCTATCTGCGAACGGCAGGTACAGCTTGGATTAAACAAACTGTCTAAATGGGCTGATGTAAATGGATTTAAAATAAATGCAAAGAAAAGTACGTGCATACTTTTCTCAAACAAAAGAGGCATGACACCAGTGCCAAATCTCGCGATTAATCAAGAGGAACTATCCGTGAGCAGTGAACATAAATTCCTGGGAATAATTCTAGACTCAAAGCTCACCTTTATCCCCCACCTTAAATATTTGAAGGCAAGGTGTCTGAAGACGATGAACCTTTTAAAAATTTTGTCGCGCGCAACATGGGGTAGTGACCGAAAATGCCTGCTGAACTTGTACAACAGTCTTGTCCGATCACGCCTTGATTACGGGGCTATAATTTATAATTCCGCAACGCCAAGTGCATTAAAAATTCTAGACCCCGTTCACCATCTGGGCATCCGCCTCGCGACCGGTGCTTTCCGAACAAGTCCGATCCACAGCCTCTACGTAGAGTCGAATCAGTGGTCACTTCATCTGCAGCGTTCATACAATAGTTTTACATATTTTCTTAGAGTACACGCGAACATTGAACATCCCTCTTATTCAACCATAAACGACATGACCACTGCCACACTCTTTCAAAATCGACCGGCATCGAGAAAACCGTTCTCTTTGCGTGTGCGGAATCTTAGTGAGGAAATGGGTGTTCCGTTGCTTGAACACTGTCTTATGGCTCCAGCGAAATTGTTACCGCCGTGGCAGTGGCAGCTCATAGAGTGTGACACATCATTCGTGGAGGTCACTAAGCACGCACCAGAGGCACATATCAAAATGCATTTCCTTGAACTCCAGTCCAAGTACACATGCACAGAGTTTTATACAGACGCTTCTAAGTCACGTGACGGGGTGTCGTATGCAGCCGTCGGCCCATCCTTCTCGGAATCCGGTGTACTCCACCTGGAAGCAAGTATCTTTACGGCTGAGGCCTATGCTTTATTGTCAGCTGTGAGGCATATAAGGAAATCTAAACTTCAAAAATCAATCATATTTACAGACTCTCTAAGTGTCGTAAACGCTTTAAAGTCACCCTGTAAACAGAAAAATCCTACACTCATTGAGCTCTATTCCGTACTGTGTAGAGCATATGTATCTAACCAGCATATCATTATATGCTGGGTGCCTGGCCATAGAAGCATTGAGGGTAATGTGCTAGCTGACCGAATGGCTACGTCAATAACATCGCACGCTACTAATCCTACAGCTGCTGTTTCTGCAACAGATTTGAAACATTTCTTCCGTAAGAAATTGCGAAGCCATTGGCAACGTCTGTGGGATGCACAAACAAATAATAAGCTTCACTTGATTAAGCCACAGTTAGGTTTCTGGCCCCCCGTAACGAAAACACGACGAACTGATGTCCTATTCTGTCGTCTCAGAATAGGTCATACATTTGGCACCCATAGTTTTTTGTTAACCGGGGATGAACCACCAACCTGTGGTAGATGTGGTAAGAGGCTAACCGTCCTCCACGTTCTCCTGGAGTGTCGGGATGCCGAAGCAGATAGAAAAAAACATTTCCCTTTAGCTTACCGCTATCATGTCCCTCTGCATCCCAGTATGTTTCTTGGTGAGGAACCACTGTTTAGCACTAAAGCAGTCCTCGCTTTCTTAAATGACGTGGTACTGCATGTTGTAAGCCCAACAAATTCATAGCGCATCCTCTCTCCAGAGGATGCCGCTGTGATGGTAGTTTTGTATAAGCACATGCCTCCAGGCCCTTGTGATTCAAGGGCTCTGTTCAGGCAGTAGTGCTTCTTTCCAACTACTACATCTTAAATATTTTAAATATCGTGTCATTCTTTGTCAGTGCATTCTTCATTTCATAGGACACCTCATTAGTCATTGCCATGATTTTAGTGCATGTATATTTTACGCATTTTACAGCGATTATTTTTAGGCCCCTTTACAGCCACACTTCATCTACTTCTCAGAATTCATCGCTCCACTGCACACTCACAAACACTGGCATGGCGCTCTTTGGCCATAACTGGCCCTTGAGCCATAAAACACCACACATCATCATTGTCCAGCCTACTCGTTCGGAGCTTGACGTTAACGAGCGCAATGTGCCGCATTGTAAATTTTACGACTGAGTACAGGGGTAGTGCTCGTACTGTACGTAATATGCATACGAGTACGCTGACATAAAAATGGAAAAACAGAAAGACCAAACATGAATCTCGCATCTCATTCACGCGCAAGCGTTTGCCACGACCTCAAGGATTCTCCGCTCTCTGCAGGTCGCAGTGTAGCACTGTCGTCTGCGCGCTGAACATCAAAAGTGGGCCTCTAAATTAAGGCCACGTAGCATCCACCTACGCAAAGAGTAGATATTCCTTAAAGCGATCACCACCGTGCATGGGTTCAGCGTAATTTTATTGCGATAGCAATTATATGGACACTCCAAGCGGATTTCTGCCGTCGGCATCAGCGTCGCCGTCGCCGTGAGGCTCCGTATGACGGCAATGGCTATGAAATCGTCGCCGCGCACCGGGCGCTGTATGTGCGAGTGAAAGGGTGCGAGGGACGCGCGCTTTCACGGGGAGTGAACGCACAGCGGAGAACAAACGCGCGTTCTACGCCGTGCTCACTGAAGGGCTGCAGAAATGAGCGTCTCTTTCCTCCTTTACAATCACCATATTTGTAGAGCAAACGCGACTTCTTCCAACGCGCAAGAGGCCGGGGGGGGGGGGTGGTAGGGAGGCGACGTTTAGCTGCGGCACCAAATACCTATTGATATAAAAACGTTGTGAGGCGAGCAAGTGGTGAAGACTTCCGACGCTGCTCGACGAGTGTCCCGTTCTGATCTCGTCGAAAACGTCCTAGCCGCCCCCAGAGGCCCCGGCAACAGTCACCAACGCTGCGTGCGTTTGATGCGAACGCGGGCAAAACGCCGACGGCGTCGACAACAGTTCTGCGTGTTGCCGGTGCTGCTGCATGTCCAAGTTTATACAGCTGCTAAAACTACTATCCTTACTTCGTATAGCTCTCTACTAATTTGCTATCGAAATTGATGCTTCGCCTTTCGGGTGAAACTGCGACATTTTTATATAAATACGCATCTGGTGCCGCAGCTAAACGTCGCCTCCCCTCCCTCCCATCCCCCCACGGCCTTTGGCGCGACGAAAGAAGTCGCGTTTGCTCTATATATATGGTGATTGTAAAGGAGGAAAGAGACGCTTAATTCTGCAGCCCTTCAGGGAGCACGGCGCAGAACGCACGTTTGCTCTCCGACGTGCATTCGCTCCACGTGAAAGCGCGCGTCCCTCACGCCCTTGCACATGCAGCGTCCCGAGCGCGGACACGAGTTGACGTCATACGGATCCTCACGGCAACGGCGACGCCGATGGCAGAAATCCGCTTTGTAGTGTCCATATAATTGCTATCGCAATAAAACTTTGCGAGGCGAGGAGGTGGTAAAGAATTCCGACGCTGCTCGACGAGTGCCCCGTTCTGATCCCGTCGAAAACCTCCGACTAGTTCCCAGAGACACCGGCAACAGTCACCAACGCCGCGCACGTTCGGTGCGAACGCGGGCAAAACGCCGACAGCGTCGACAACAGTTCTGCACGTTGCTGGTGCTGCTGCATGTCGAAGTTTGTACAGCTGATAAAACTACTAACCTTACTCCGTATAGCTCTCTACTTATTTGCTATCGCAATTGATGCTTCGCCTTTAGGGTGAAACAGTGACATTTTTTTCCAGGATGAGGCCCTGCCTGAAAGAAGGGAGGGGGGGGGGTTGGTCAGGAATAATATCTGAGGGGGGGGGGGGTGTCCAGATCCTCCTGGGGAGGGGGGGGGTGTTGGGGGGGTGTATAAATCCCTGTAAGTCGTTCTACTCTGCACAGAGAAGCCAACGTGGCGGAATCGATATAACACTTGCTTCAGCTCTTGTTCCATCCGTATCGGCAAAGGCGCGTTCCCACCACGTCGTCAGTAAAAATGTCACAGTTTCGCCCTAAGGGCGAAGCAATGAATGCGATAGCAACACAGCAATGTCATACGAAGTAAGGTGAGCGGCTTTGGTAGCAACAACACGCAGAACTGTTGTCGACGCGATCGGCGTTTTGCCCGCGTTAGCTCAAAATGCGTGCGGCGTTGGTGACTGTTGCTGGAGCCTCTGATATAAATAGGCACTTGGTGCCGCAGCTAAACGTCGCCTCCCTTCCCTCCCCCTCCCCCACGGCCTCTCGCGCGTCCGAAGAAGGCGCGTTTGCTCTACATATATGGTGATTGTAAAGGAGAAAAGAGACGCCTACTTCTGCAGCCCTTAAGCGAGCACGGCGCAGAACGCGCGTTTGTTCTCCGCCGTGCGTTCACTCCCCGTGAAAGACGCGCCCCTCGCGCCCTTTCACTCGCACATACAGCGTTCGGCGCGCGGCGACGATTTCATCTCCAAATGACGTCATACGGAACCTCACGGCGACGGCGACGGCGACGGCGACGGCGACGGCGACGCCGACGGCGACGGCGACGCCGACGGCAGAAATCTGCTTTTGAGTGTCCATATAATTGCTATCGCAATAAAACACTTCTGGCCGCTTTGGCCGGAGCAGCGGTCTCACTCTATCGCGTGCACTGAAGCAGTATACACGCTCACCCACGTCGCCGCGCAAGAGCTACCTGCAGCATCTCTGAGCATGACGGGACGCCGCGCACCGGGCTGCTCAAATCGCAATGAAGGCGGGAAATCTGTTTACTCTGTGCCGAGCAGAAAGATCGTTGTTGTCTACAGTAGTTAGTAATGCGAAAGCATTCCATGTGCCATGAGGTAGAAAATCCGGCGTCGGCCGCAACGAGTGCTATAAAATCAATGTGACGTCATCAGCGTCTTGAATGAAGTCAGTAGTAATACAGAAAATAGTCAATGCTATGACAACGTTAATTACTAGTAATTATGGCTAGGTATTGTTAACTGATGTGAAATAAGGCGAAATGCAGTGAAGTGAATTAAAGTTAGAGCAAGTTAGAGTAAGGTGACTTAAGGTGGAGTAAAGTGAGTGAAGGTGAAGATAGTAGATTAGAATGGATTAAAGTGACTAAGGTGAATTAAAGTGGATCACAATATTAACTCGTATACCTACTTGGCGATGCGTTCTGAATGGTTGCGGTCTGGTGAATAACGAACGCCGAGAAAAGAAAGCCAAGAAAGCATCGCAAATAGGTTGTAATTATTAAAAGTCTTTATTGGTGATAACTAAGAGAAGTCATAATGCTTTCGCATTGAAATCACGCAAGGATATTTACGTAACAGTCATTTTTTGTTTTGCGTATGGGTCGCCACAGAGCTATCGCTTTAATCCCCACTGCGCCTCAACCCGCCATATAAAACTTTGGAGTAAAACTTCTCATTAACAGCGTTCATGATCGAACGTTAAAACCCGTCGAGTTTGGCTAGGTCATAGTGCACCGCTATTGCTTTAAAATCAACCACCCGTTCAATCTTCGGCGCCAACGTCCGTCACATCCAATGACGGACGTTGGCGACGGCAGCCCCCCCCCCCCCCCCCCGCCACATTCGAAGTGCGCCCCGTATGCTTCGGTCGGCAGCATGCTGCACTGTCATTTCTTGAAACGCCTGCTGCGTCACTGCGCGAGGCAAGTTTTATCCCCCTGGCCAGGAACTGGCGTAGTTTCTGCGCCGGCTAAGAGTGCTTTTTTCGTTCCCCTTAACCACTACGATTAGCAACATCTAGGTCGCGTTCTTATTAGAACTAAGTGTGCCTTCATGGCAACACCTGGAACAAAATGGCAGACCATTGCTCAACTCTTCGAATCAGCTATGTTGCTGAAAAGTACGAGCACATCGAACGTAACGTCTAACTAGTTATCACTAATGACTCGGCATCATCAGTTGATAATGGTAACCAAATATACTCATGTAATCACTTTTTTCTTGATGCCAGTGGTGACGTGCCCGAGGGAAGGCTACCACTGTCATACTAAAGAAAGTGATTTGTGATCGCAAGTGACTCGGTTCTACCATCTTGTAGTTTTTATAACTGAATCAGTGTTTATATGAATTTTCATTTAATATCCATTAAGCTGTATTGCATAAAATGCGAGAACATTAAACTGAGCATATTACTAATGATCGCTATAATAACTGTGCGTAATCAGTCAGCAGTGGTAAACAAATAAATGCTAATTTAATGACTTGTTCATTGATATCAATGATGACGTATATGAATAAAGTCTACCGCTTTTACATTAAAGTGATCCGTGATCACTAGTAAATGAGTCCTGTTGCTGCTACTTATCATAATTGAGTCACTGTTTGAATGACTTCTCAATGGATATCCATGACGCAATGATTTATGAAAGGTAAACTTGGCGTTAGCAGTTAATAATGTTAAGCAAGATGCTCATTATTTTAGGGTGCGAATGGCCCCAATGACGACGTGCACGAATAAAAAAACTACTGTACCAGTAATATAACTGATTCATCATCACTACTGACTTCATCATACATGTTCCCAGGAGGTAAATTGTGAAATTACTTGTTTTATTATATTTCATTGATATTGGGTAGTCCCAGCAAATGTCCTACATGCTTCCTGGTAGCCCTGTCCCTGCAGTGACAACGCCTGTTCCCCCCCATACAAAAATACATGTTAACTTTCTTTAGAACTTTTTCCAACTTTCTATCAACTTTATTAACATCCTATGTAATTTTACTTTTTATTAACACATGTTAGAAGAAAGTTGGAAGGGTCTGTTTTTACTTTCGTTCAAAGAAAGTTTGTTTAAAGAAAGCTTAGAGAAAGTTGGTAGGCTTGTTCTTACTTTCGCTTGAAGAAAGTTTGTTTAAAAAAAGTTTAAAGAAAGTTGGTAGGCTCTGTTCTTACTTTCGTTTGAAGAAAGTTTGCTTGAAGAAGGTTTAAAGAAAGTTGGTAGGAGCTCTTTGTATTTTTGTTAGAAGAAAGTTTGTTTAAAGAAAGTTGGTTAGCTTGTTTTTACTTTTGTGTAAAGAAAGTCTAAAGATAGTTGGTTGGCAGTTTTACAGTGAAGCGGTATGTATGGCTAGGTTCTGGCGGATAACGTTTGCGGACAAAACGATGCGTAGACGTACAACAATTAGAGAACCGTACTTGGGCCTATCCTGCTGATAGCCGCAGAACGGGTCCAAGCTCAATGGCACATATATACCCCTGTGGGCTCGGCGGACCTGTAACGCGCCCTTGAAATATATCCTTAATTGTCACACGTGGGATCCCAATTAAAGAGACAAAAACAATGCGCCGGAGCGAAGAACGATATGGTAATTGCTCACGCAAACGCTAGTACGTCTATATGACGATGCGTGTCGATAAACGTCAGTGATAAAACGTAATCGTCTACCAACAAATAGCTGTGTCTCATTCTCTCCTGGCATAGCCATTTCCCAGCGGCGTCATCAGTTGCCACTCGGTATGCATAAGACCCGTGTCGCTCGCTAGGAAGAGCGCGCCAATTCAAGGAGCGCCGGCGATGCGAAAGCGACGAGAAGCCGAACGCGCAGCGGCCCAACGTGCTGCGGTCGATGGTGCAAGGTGGTGTGAATCTAGTCGCCTAAAGTCGCTTTCACTCGCACATGCAGCATACGGCGCGCGGCGTACTCAACGAATTCTGTGTTGTGTCGATCTTTTCAACCATTTAACATAAGCACTCATTTAAACAAATAAACTATCATCATCATCATCATCAGCCTATACTTATGTCCACTGCAGGCCTCTCCCTGCGATCTCCACTTACCCGTCTTGCGCTAGCGTATTCCAACTTGCGCCTGCGAATTTCCTAACTTCATCATCCCATCTAGCTGGTTTTCTGCCGACCTCGACTGCGCTTCCCTTCTATTGGTATCCATTCTGTAACCCTAATGGTCCACCGGTTATCCATCCTACGCATTATATGGCCTGCCCAGCTCCATTTCTTCCGCTTAATGTCAACTAGAATATCGGCTATCCCCGTTTGTTCTCTGATCCACACCGCTCTCTTCATGTCTCTTAACGTTAGTCCTAAGATTTTTCGTTCCATCGGTCTTTGTGCGGTCCTTAACTTGTTCTCGAGCTTCTTTGTTAACCTCCAAGTTTCTGCCCCATATGTTAGCACCGGTAGAATGCAATGATTGTACACTTTTCTTTTCAACGACAGTGGTAAGCTCCCAGTCAGGATTTGGTATATGCCTGCCATATGCGCTCGAACCCAATTTTATTCTTCTGTAAATTTCTTTAAATTTCTGTAAATAAACTATATTTAACCTTAACCAACGTACAGCTTCGCTGGTCTTCCATCTTCAAATATTGGGAGGGCTCTGAATTTTTTTACTTCTTTTTGATGTACTCACTCATATGTAAAACAAAGAAGGAGAACATGCAAGATCAGGAATAGAATAATTAGTATAAATACCAGAGCTTCTTAGTGATAATTGCTTCCTGCAGTTTAAAAGGAAGCGATGAGACAATAGTTGCTGCTGTGAAGCAAAAGGTAAATTATATTTACTTCACGAACTAATGAGGTGATTAAGTGAAGCATGCTAGTTGGCAATTCCAATAATGATTATTATGGTTGATCTCTAATTAACTAATAGTTTTTTTAGCACTGGTGCATCTCCTAATTTATTACTAATTATTGATCTAATTATAGTGCTCATCTTTAATGAACTCAACAATAATCATAATATTTAGCATACCAGTTATTAGCTAAATAATCATTAATTTGCATTAGTTGCAGGTTATTCAAGGTGGTGCTAATTTTAATAATAAAACCCAATTTTAATAAACTGAATAAACATTCTGCGATACAATTTTTCAATGTCTACGATGTAGTGATCCTAGGGCCTGCAAAGATCATCAATATCTCCAAAATCATTACCCTCCAATAAGAAAAATTTATAATTCAAAATTCACGCTTCTATCCCCTTTGTGTTATCAAGCCCACTGCTACACATTAGCACTCATGCTAAGCACATGCCGTGAACCAACAGGAACTGCATACATGACTGTTAGGTTATTTGTTAAGCAGGTCACTGACCAAGGTCAAAATGACAATAAAATGACATTTCAGGATCCGTACGGGTCCCTAGTTCAGATTGTGAACAAGGGACCTGTACGGATCCCGAAACGTCATTTTATTTTCATTTTGACCTTGGTCAGTGACCTGCTTCACAAATAACTATGCTTTTACCTGACCAGACGGTATTCCGTCGAACTCTTGACTATGACTGTTAGGTGTATCACTGCATACATGGGTTGACTAGCTTAAACTTCACATGTCGTAGAAAGCCACGGTTATAGTGGCCAATGCATTTTTCATCAGAATTAGCAGGGCAGAGTAACTGGTGCAACATAAGCTGGCTGCCTGCCCTTACGATTATAGATGATTATTTGCCCCCAGGCAATAAAAGTGAGCCTTACAGCCGTTACAAATTTTTTTCTCCCGAGTGCTCACAATGACCACATAACCGCAACAAAACATCACATGTAAACATCAGAAAACAAAAGGTACATGAAGTGTATCACTAACACTAAACAGACACCAAGAAGATACTTTCCACTTAATTGTTCTTGACCACGAGTCCAATTACAAGCCATTTTACATTAATGCCACATTAAACAAAACATCTCACATTAAACGAACAGAGGCCATTAGTAGGTACTTAGCAATTATACACTCCCAGATATGTTCAAAGCGTATTGGACCAAATCCACTCCTTTCATTTCACCGCATTTTTTGTCGCGATACTCATGCAAATGCAGTTTTGTCGCAAAATGTGCCATGACCAGAACGCTGCTCCTGCCTCATTAGTCACCTAAACATACCTAAATTGTTTTTGCAGGTCACTCGCCGACTTACTCCGAGATGCATCAGCATTTTTTTTCTTTTGATGCACATGCAAAAACTGCTTCTCTATTAAGCTACTTGAGTTTTTTGTTTTGTACTAGCTTACTTACCAGTTACAGTGTGATGCTGTTTGATTGTGGTAGTTGTTCTATCACGCCTTCTATCTTTCATGGTTGCATATTTTATTATAGTGCCCCTCTTCAATGCATTGTATAACCCAAAGGTAGAAAAAATAATTGGACAAGTTAACAATTCAACATTCTTGAAGGTAACAGTCACTTGTAAAAAAGATATCCGTATATATCTGCAAATAACATGCACAGGTTGATCTACAGGTGATTTATGCTACAGCAAGACCATGACCACCATGCTAAATTCTTGTCTGTTGTGAGACATATTAAAGGCTAATATGCCTAACATTAGCCTATATTAGAAGCTAATATTAAAGGTTGTTGATCATGCCCTACATGTGGTGCAAAAATGATTCAGTCACACAAGAACGGGATTTGATGTCTCATGACCAAAGCAAACCGCCCTCTTCTCCCAGAGAAAAATTGGTGTTGATCACCAAAAAGCACATGTGCTCACAAATGTCCGAGAAACATATTGCTCAAGGAACTGAACAGTACCAGCAGTATCATTTATTCATCGCTATATATATATATATATATATATATATATACAGTACAAGCTTTGTGCAGCCAGTGTTGCAACACCTACTCGTTTATTAATTCACTTGACCATTCAATCAAAAATCAGACAACAAAATTAAATGTGTAATACAAATACACAAACAAAGGTACAATTATTTACAATTTGTACATACTTGTATAAGAACACACAATTCTAGGCACACAAAAATAAGAAACTTCTCCAAACAAAACAAGGGACTTTACCACACCAAGCACAGAATAAGTGGTCGAATTTGCAGAAAGTGCGAACAGCAATTTATTTAAATGTGATAGTCGACCAGTACGTGCCTGAAGTTTAGCACACATTGTACACTGCACAAAAGGAAAACCACTGGCACTCTCCATCATTTACAAAATAAAGGGGCTCTGGAACACTTTTGAGAACAATAAAAGTTGCCAGCTGCCAAATAAAGCCATTAAGATCACCATATCATTCTTGTCTGCCAAACAAAACACCTGCAATATTGAACAAATCAGTAGTTTTACATCATTTTCTATGCTTCCCACCATCCTTGAAACCTTTCAAAGATGCAGCGACGTAGCTATGATGTGGTAAAAGCTTTGCCCAAACACTGTAACTAGCAAAAGTGCATAGAAGTTGTCCTACACAAAGGAGAAAGCCGCACCATAAACAAGATACATATTCCAGTCAGATTCCATTTTAAAACGTATTGTCATACAGCAGCTTGCACATGAACAGGCAAGTACAGTTATGCACCAGACAAAGCATCAAGCCAACTGGCACTTTATACATTGAAGATAAAAACAATACTCTGCAAATCTAGAGAAGCAATTCCAAGCAAGAAAATTTCTTTAAAGATACTGCTGGATACTTTAAAGCTGCTATCAAGTCACACAGGAAAGCTAAAGTAGTGCACTGTGGAGCCACAGTCCGGATGACTTGTAATACGTCTTGTAAAATAATCCAACGAAAGCTAATTCCACAGTAAAAAAACGGGCAAGCTTGCCTCGGTCGTGCAAAGCTTAGGCACCACGAAACTGTCGATCCTCAAGTCTTACTGGCTGCTACTGCTAGGTATTAACTTGGTTGCTGCTAGGTCTTAACTTGGTTTAACTTAACTACGGATGTAGGGAAGGTATTCTCGAGCGGCAATTTTTCAGTGGTACCTTCCCTTTCGCGTGACTAGCACTGGACGCATCGGCGCCTACGATCGACAGCATTCCTGGCATGCCACAAACGCAGGCAGGCTAACCAAGGTTGGCACAGTGCCAAAAATGCTGTTGCTTGCCGACGCCGAACGCCTTGGAGGCTAGCCACTCGATATCTAGCAAAGTTGACACGACTAGGAGCAGCCCCTTTTATGGCAATGCGGGCGTCGTCGCCAGCAGCTCTACGCGTTGCCTCGTTGGTGCTGCTACAATTTCATTCTCTCTCTATCTCGTTCTCATTTTCTCTTTTCCTCTCCCGGGCATTGCGCACGCCACGCACACACTCTCCTTCCCTCTCCTTAATGTCCCATGTCAAGGCAACATGTGCATGGCAAGGAGAGGAGGTGAGGCACACGCTGCTCCGTGGGGTGGTTTCTAGGAAACGGAGTGACGTCATATATCTCGGCAAGGTTTTATGCAGCAGGCAGCACTTTTAACGGTTAACTAGAACAGCTTTGCTGTTAAAAAAAAGAATTCTGCACCATTATGAACATAACAAGCGCCCTAGGAGTAGCATGTCAGGACAGATGATAAAGGCACAGAGGTGCATAACAGTTTAAAATTAAAAACACTTCCAAGCACATTCCCACATTCAATTACATTCTAGTACATATTCTTCATTAACAGCAGACAAGATCATTTTACCTGAGTCACACAGACACATGCACTTTTTCACTTCCAAAGCATCAACCAAAACATGCTCATCAGTTTCACAAACAGTCACGAAATGGACAGACTGGCAACCAATTATGCAAGAAAGAAAAGTGTCCACAACACGCAGCTTTTTGATGTTGAACTGCACTTTAAAACAAGAATTCACATCAGTAGTTGAGATAATATTCATTACCTGACCAAACAAACCAGCACTTGTGACAACATAAGAATTCTTTCTTCGCGACTTGTCCATTGAGTTCACACAGTATGTAAATGCACCAATTGTTGCCTTCTTGTAGGTCATGAGGCCTCCATCTGCGATTCCCTTTCCATACAATGCCACAGCACCCTTTCGCACACAACTCTTTCTAAGGCTGTAACCCTTAAGTAGGGACTTGACAAAAGATTGAAGCTCCTCACTCTTCCATCCGCTACTCATAGGCACAACTTGTTGAAGGGCTGTTAATAAAGTGAACTTTTCAATAATCTGCATATGGGCATACCTGGTGCCATTTACTAGACTGACCAGCCTCCCATTCATGGACTCGAAAGAAAAGGCAGAGAAGCCCCACAGTGGCCCCCATTGATCAACATGGTCCACCATATGGACAAGGATATGAGCATTGTAGGTCATGCTCTCTTGGCCGTAGAGTTCTTCATAATCTTTTAGAAACTGCACCATGAGCCGCCTAACTTTCCTAATTTTCACCATAGGAATGGATGACTGCAAGCAAAAGTGCATGATGGCAACAAACTTCATCCAGTTCTTATAGTATCTGCTGGGTAAAAAACCCTTCAGTACCACTGGAGAGAAAAAAAGAAGCCAATCTCTCCACTCAGATGCCTTCCAGTACTTCATTTCCAGGAGCGACCGCGGCAGTCTTGTTGTCTCCCACACTGGAGTCAGCTGGCTCAACCTCTCATTGATCTCTTGCAGGTGCGATCCAAGGCTAAATTCGTTCTGCCTCTTGTGGCTGAACCACAGAAAGGCTGTGGTGCGAACAAATCCATTGCAGACAGCATGCATATAATCCACAACAAATGAGCTTGGAAACTGTATGAATGCCATGAAAAACAGCACGCTAGCACCTTTGATGCCACAAGATGGTTTCCCGCTCCTGTGCGCCTTATCAACATGCCTAGCAAAGCTCTTTGGCGTCCTCTGCTTTGGCTCAGGCTCTTGAACTGGGTAAATGCGAGCACGGCCTCGTCCTCTTTGGACAACTTCACCAGTTTGCTCGCACCACGCACAGCCATGAGACCCATTAAACTGTGTCATATTCATGACCATGCAGCGCGCAACAGTGTCAATAGTGCAAGGGCCTGGATAAACACGACATGTTTCTGTCACACCAGACTTGCTTGTCCAGGAGATGCCCTCAGAGGAGAGGCGGTTCATCGTCTCTACAAATGGCTTCAGAAAGGCGTTCATGTGTGGCTTCCCATTTCCAAACCACAAGCCAAAAAGCAAAAGCTTGTTTACCCTTTCTTTAAAGGGGAGCTCATTGACCTGCAACAGCAGGGGCCACACACTATGTCCAGATGACTGGAACAATGGCACACCATCTGTGTTCCATGTTAACGAGATGTCCTGGTTAGTTATTGGGAGAGTGTTATAGGCCGTGCTCTCAGTGATGTCTTTGACATCATAGGATGCACCTCTTCGGTTCTGCAATAACTTGCCGCTTAAGAGTATGTCTTTGACTTGGGCATCAAGGTCGAGAGTAAGAAAAAAAGAACCTAGGTCTAAAAGCGCAGAGACGCTGTGCACTGATGTACACTGAGGGCACGTTACATTAACACTTTTGCAAGGCAGTTGTGCAAGGTATTCACCACAGTCAGTGCAATAAATATGTGTGCTGCGTTGACATTCAAGTGCCGACGAGAAATTTTTAAAAAATAGGTGCTTTGTTTTGGGGAATTCCACACCTTGAGGCATATGGGCATCAATGACCTTCAGGAGGCTTTCTGTGGCTTCCTTTGATGAATGGTGCCGCAGGCTGTGGGCCATCACCATCACCAGAGACTGACCCCGTGAAAGCTTTGATTCGGGGTACAACGGACCATCCTGGGCAAAGAGAAAGTACATGAGCAGCAAGTTTACATCACAAGCTAGCTTTTCAATAATTGTGCAATTAATGGCAACACTGTCAATAGTGATGACTGGGAAAATGTTAAGCAGATTGCTAGGCATCCAATGTCATGATCACCATTATTGCACATTTTTTACAGCTTTCGCATCTTCGCACCTAAATGACACAAATAATGCTGCAGGTCTACCATGCTCTAGGGACATTTAAACATGACAGCTGGTATGCCATGACAAATTGCCTATAAACGATCAACTAAACCACTAAAAATTATGTTATTGTTTTAGCTGGAATTATGAGGATCGTTCAAGTTGGAACCATATTTTTCTTTGAGCAACATAAACTGCTTGCAGAACTTCTTTTTTCAATATAAGCACTTTAAACGTTGCTGCACTTATCACTGTTCCAACCGTACACAGCTGACAGCAGTACAAAGAGTCAACAGTCTACTGAAGCTGTCAAGCAACAGATATATATGCCCACTGCAATTGTGATCCAACCACGTTCATGTTGCAATTTTCTCATACGATGAGGTAATAAAATAACAAAACGTTACTACACAAATGCTGTATGGACTCCCCATATTGACACAGACCTTCTACAAGAGTTACAGAGGTAAAATTTGGCATTCACAGCAAAGCATATTACTGCTGCTGGAAAGGGAATTCGCAAAAGTTTCGTGAAATTAAAGCTTTACAATAGTTAAAAAGTCAACGCAGGAAATCGAACACAGGATGGTTACCTCTGTGGAGTGCGCAAGCCTTTCTAAAAATGTAATTGTGCAGCGAACTATACCGACAAAGGGCTTTAACTACTGATCTAGAATCAGCAATTAAAAAGTTGATAAGGGCAACTTTTTATTATCGATATACCTGCAAAAATTGTCTTTAAGGTACACGCTACGAACCTGATAACTGAAATGTTTGAATCAAGGTCAACGTGTTTTATATTTGCCTAATATTAAAAAAAAATAGAAGCTTCTCCGTATATGACGAAACACCGCACTGTGAAACACCATATTGTAAGTAAACAAAATAATAACATACTAACCAGCTCGTTTCTCGTCTGTTCAGCTTCCTCAGTTCCCTGGTTGCTTTCTTCGTCTTCTGACGACGAGGAGTCGTACCGGAGCGTGTCGGCAGCATTTATGTTCCCGTCGTTCGAGCACACAAAAGCATTTTCGGCGATGTCACTGAAGCTTTCATCGTCACAGCTGGAATCAGCAAGTGGGCTGCTTGGTAGCGACGAACCTCTATCGCAGCACGTGCTTTCTGAACGCCGTTCGTGGGCACTTCGCGAGTCCTCGTCGCTGTCAGATGCGGACGTACCACCGCCACCACCGTTTTCATCGTCCAAAGCTTTCCTCCTGCATTTCGTTCGTACTGGGACCTCACAAGCGCTGTCATAGAGATATTTCTTATATCTTTTTCTGTGCGGCATTTCTGGAGGTGAAAAACGCCAATACACAACCAAACACCGCTGACGAAGAGTAGGCCTGGCACGGCATGGCTGTAACAACGGTGTAAGTAGATAGGTGCCCCGACGGCGCACCCGCGCTGGGGCGAGAGAGCGGCCACTTCGTGTGACCGAAAGTGAGCGCCGCCGCTAGGGGAAGCACAAGTTCAGGAGGCCTTGGAGAAGCGGCACAACAGTGCATAATTTACGACCTCCGTCAGCATTTAAACGCCAGTACCCAAAGATATGCAATTTTTCGTTATTTAGACGCCAAATCCTGAGCAGGTAGAAGGTTTCATGCCACTTACAGTCAAAATACCGTCATTTCGAACACGAGAGAGACGCGTCGTCTGCTCGAGCCGACGGCGCGCGGCGCTTACCGCTGCTCGCCGCGTCGGAGTCAATCGGAATGTCGGCAGAAATATAAAGGGACGTTCCTCCAACCAAGTAGAGTCGTTTTAAGCAGGCGAACGACATATATTCATCGAAATAAAGCACTTCTGCCGCGCGTGCCCATAAAAGCGCCAGCAAAGCCAGCGAAAAAGTGGCCCCCAGAACAGGTGCTGCCCTTTGCGGTAGCGGCGTGCGTACAGTCACACTAAGTAGCCGCGCCTCGCCCCGCCGTCGGATCACCTTCCTTTTTACACCGCCGTGGCTGTAACCTGCCTTAGGGCGACGCCTAGCGTATTAGCCAAGCCAGCGCCAAGCTGACCCATAAATATTTGAGCAACCATTTTTAATTCCGACAGCTTCCTATGTTTTAGTCTCAATGTAATAGTATATTTATAATTCATGGTTCTTTTAAGCGTTGTTTTATGCATGGTATCGCAATTAGAACAAAAAATGCAGTAGCGGTGGTTTAGCCATATTTAGCGTAAGTCGTTCATGTTAGGTTCGATCCGATCCAATCCAATCCGATTGGTGTGTGTTGTAAGCGCCATTTTAAATTTCAATGTGTGTTTGTCAGTTGCAACAGAAAGTTGGTTCTGTGTTCTATGGCTACAGTAGCAGTCGCTGTTCCACAGCTTAAACATGAAGCACATTCTGGTTTTATGGAAAGACGAGGAAAAGTGGGACGTTTATCCTATAACTGCAGTTGTTGACGCGAGCGTAGGGCTGGAACTTATGCGGGACCCGTGCGGCGCATTGAAGCGGCTCCAGAACGACTTCATTGATATCAGGTGGGACGCAACAAAGCCAGCGGCACCAGCCAAAATCTTGGCCGTGGGTAAGTACTGTCAACTGCTAAAGCGAGCAGGCAGGGCATGTGCTCTGCGTGTCAATCAAGGCGGCACTAATTCCGCGGTCGCCGCATACATTGGCGCGATTTTTTTTTTTATTGTTTAAGTGCGCATGGGTGCATTTTGCTGTAGTGGCAGGCAGCACGTCCCTTTTGCTGCTAACTTTAGAGCATACCTTGTTGTGGCCACGATGGTGAACGAGTTAAGTTAACATCTCGAGTTAAGTTTGCGTCTAATAATAATAACACTTTATTGCCATAAGTCTTTATTTACAGCTGCGGCACAGTTGTGCCTTGGGCTTACGTTGAATTAGATTTTCGAGAGAGAACGCGCCTCCTCTAGCCTGAGACAGATGTCTGCATAGGGCGGCCACATGCTACCAGTTGTAACAGGCGGTAGTAGGGTACGAAATAGTTGTCCTCTAGACCGCGCTGCCACAACGATTTAGTTACTCTTCACCAAAGCTGTCGGCATTGTTGTGAAAGGACAATTATTTGTAGTTTGCGGTGTAAATTACATGCAGTCTATGTATGATTTAGCTTGAAATGCAGCTACGGCCGTTGTTAAGCTGCAAGGACAATATTGTCTGTTGGAGTAGTTATGCATGCCTTGATGTCCACCTGTCAGTCTTTTGTGAGCTACCCGATATGGCCTATGGACCCCAGAAGTTTCGCGCAGTCGTTGTTCCCAAAGCAAATTGCTAGACCATGCACATTGTCATATTTTGAATATGTGCTGCTCGTATTTACACCATTGAGATCTGAACATGAATTTCTTAGTGCTTCCAAGAATCTGGTAGTGTAAATCGCAGCGGGTTGCATTCTTTTTAGAGGTTATTAAGCAGTATTTTTCAACTTCGAAAAAAAAAACTTTCTCAAGCAATTAATGCTTGAGAAAGTTGCAGTAGCAATTATGAGATACCATCATTGGACTGTTACGTGTAATGTTGACGGTGGTACCACATTTACTTCCAAAAACCACGCAATGCGTATCTGCACTTTTTTTGTAAGCCAGTGAGAACCAGCTGGTTTGTCATACCCAGCAGCACTGAACGGCATCAGGTGACACGCACGACAATTGCACAAAACCACATAGTTTTCTTCCCAGCACAGTGAGCACACGTGCCATGAATATGTGAGACCACTTAGTTTTCGTCACTTGACACTGCCTCTCCTTTTTTCCACATTTCTCCATATATTTTCTTGCATTCCCGAACATATAGAAACTACATGATACACTGACAGGCTTATGTGCTTGAAGGTGAACAGTTGTCGCAGTGAAATTTGTGAATTTTCATCATATGGTACTTCGAAATCCTTTGTTCCTTCGGGGCATTCCATAGAGGACAGACACACTCACTGGCATGTTTGTAGGACAGAGCATGTAAAGTGGCTCATTAGGCACCTCCAGTTCATATTACTCCCAATGCAGCTGTGGAGGTACAGGTATCCCAGAAAGTAAACGGAATGGCCGAGCGGTGGCCGAATTGCATCTCCGTGTGCTTGCGGTGGCAGCGCGTACTACAAAGCATGCAGGAAAGAAGTCTGTGGTGACCGTCCGATCTGCTTATGACCACTGCCTCATCGATAACTCAGGTGAAGGAGCACTTGTTGCAATGGTCGACGCTAGGGGAAGTTTTTGCGCTCGCAGCAACCGCTTATCGGTAGTAAGCTGCTCTTAAAGAAGCTTTTTCTTTTCCTTTTTAATGCACTTTTGAGTAAAACTTGTTTATAACCACACATAGTCGAAGCAGTAGGGGCTACCGCGCTTAAGTATAACTGAATTGCCGCATCGCCACCATGATGTTCCCAACCACGCAGAAACAAGATTGTTAGTTGCCAAGAAGGGCGATCGTCCCACACCTCAAAAAACAAAGCTCGGGCTGTGGCGCAAAATTTATGGGCGCGGAGAAGTTCTTCCTTGAAATGCTGTTAAGGAGGCACTTCCCCTAGCGTTTACCGCTGGAAGAAGCGTTCTTTCACCTGAGCCATCGATGAGGCAGTAGTCGAAAGTGGATTGCACGGTCACTGCAGATTTCTTGTGCGCATGCATGCTCTGCAGCACACGCTGCTGCCACTAGCGCACGGAGATGCCATTCGGTGATTGCTTGCACTTTCCGTTTACTTCCTGAGGCACCTGTACTTTCCTACTTACATTGCTGAAAAACATGATTTACCCCTGTAATGGGGGGGGGGGGGGGACTACCTTATGAGAACTTACGACTTACAGAAAACTTGTGCTGACCAGAAGTACTGCATATGTTAATGTGGGCTTGTTGATGAAAAAAATAAACGATTGAACAAAACACACTTGCACCTGTTTCGTTAATGGATGAACCCGTAATTATTGTGTGTTATGGTGTAAGGGAGGACTAAGGGAATGTAAATGAATACCGAGCTGGAAAACATGCAGCTGACAACTTAAACAGGGCTGTCCAGTCAATTTGCAGTATTTCATAACTATGCTTACAATCCAGTTAATCTGTACTGCAGAAATGTCAGGCAATTGCTCGTCTCCACATCATTGCTTGTAGATATTTTAAACTGAACCATGCGCTTCTAAAAATGCTTCTTGCACTTGCTGGGTCATTTCGTGTGGTAAGTTGATTGACTATTTTGCTTGCAGGGAGCCTTGCCTCTATGGAGAAAAAAAGAAACAATCGTGTGGCAGCACGTGGCAACAAGGAGGACAGGGTGGAGGACGAGGAGAGCGAGTACAGGGTAAATTTTCTTGAAAACTCCAAATTCCGTTATTATTATCCCATTATTCCTGTAACGTATGTGCAACAGACCCCACCTGTCATCTGTTGCTATCAAGGAGTAGCAGGAGTTGCTATCAAGGAATCACAGCCATGGTTGGAAAATTGTGAACAAACAGTCACAGATCAAACATCAGCTTGCACAGAGCATTGGACATGTGGTGCTTGTGGGTTAGGATCATACCAATGGTCTACTGCATTCCACCTAATCTTGTGGAAAATGTGATCTTACAATGACACGTCACTGCCTGTAACCTTTCTTTTCAATGTCAAGCTTTCAAGTTTCTCACCATGCAATTGCCTTGCTTGGCCCTTTGTGTCGTCTAATTGCTGCTGTGTTCTGTCTTTTAAGGAGACTAAAGAAATTATATCACTTGCATTAGTAAATTACCTTTCTAGAATGCCACAAAAACGCCACTCCTACTGCGAGAAGAGTGGTAAGCCAGAAATTGTGATAAAAGGAAACACTGGGGGGGGGGGGGGGGGGCGTGTCACCTTGAAGTTCCTGCTCCAGCTTGTCGTTACGTCATAGATTTTGATGGCCTTTTTAGTTTTACCAGTAAAAATAGACACCATTGTACTCTAAAGGCGATGAAGATTAAACATGACAGGTTTTACAAATTTGTACTAAGCCAGCATGGTCCAAATACAAAAAGATGCTTCAAAATTCATGCCGTCACGCTAATGAACTGGTGCGGGGTTAAGCATAAAATTCAAAAATTGAACTGACTGGTATTTTAGCTGCTAATAGTCAACTTGTGACTGCAAGATTTACGAACTTTGAGTTTGAAAGGACGCTTTATCAGTGAAAACTTATTTAGTGCTACTTTTTAATAGCCCTTTAATCTGCAGCTCAAGAGCCACAAATTCGGTGTGAGCACAAGAATTACTTTTTGTTTTACAATATAGTTTGTTTTTTTGCAAGTGGCCGGTGCTTACTGCATGGGGTTGATACTTGCTGCACTTGCTTAGCAAGGCATTTTGCTTATGCCTGTGCAACGAATTCTCTGCATGGTGCGAGTGAGAATATATATTCAAATAAGATTGTATGAATATATATACATGATGCGGGTTTGAGGAATCAGAGTGGAGAAATTTTAAAAAGATTTTTGCCTTTGAAGAGCGTCACATACTAAGTGACACATATGCTTTGTAGTGGTGGATAGCTGAGGGGCTGTGGTAGTTTTGGCTTTGCTGAGCAATCATTGCTCTCTCTGGCGCAAAGTTAGAACAGTCAAACTTAGATCAGTGCTTGTGGTGCTGTTTGAATGGCTCTAGAACATATACCTTATCCAATGCAAAGAAATCATGTATTCACTGGAACACCTGCTCTTTATTGTGCGATTGTGGTGATGCAAGAAGCCAAAGCCAAGTTCTAAGATTTAAAATCTAACATCCTGATGGATTATAAATTGCGGTTCATAGTAAAAACATTTTACATAGTGCCTGAAGCCAACAAATGCAGTTTTAATTTTATGGTGCTGATTTTATACATGCTACATTTTCAGGATGACCAGGCTGACAAGGTGGAGCAACTACAGGCCACTGTTGAGCGCCTCGACAGTGAGCTGCGAAAAACGAAAGAGCAGCTCCAGCAAACACAGGACTGTCTTGGTAAGTGCACACGTCTGATGAAATATTGGGGTAACATTGCTGTAAAGGCGCTGGAGTCTTCTCTGAAGTTTTTGTAAGTGGCCACTATCAAGAGCATAACAAAGATCACTCTGGGTTGAAGGCGACGTGCTGTAAATTCTACCTGATCTTTTGAGAACATGTCCACTATTGTCTGTAATCTAGTTGAAGAGCTAGACTTGTATTTCCAACTGGCAATTTTTGAGAATAATGGATGTTATAAAAAGATGTCCAGTATTTATCAAAGTAAAGATGAAATTGTAACGTGATGCTGCTTGCTAGAAGTGCACAGGTTATTTTTTGACACTCGCAATGAAAGCTTGCCGCGCTTCTTTTGCAATTACGACAGAACTACCATGGGGTAAATTGCTTCTTGTATTAATTATGCTAAACCTTGTTAACTTTGTGTACAGATATAGTGTCGCAGTCACCCACAAGTACGCATGTCTTCACCTGAGTAGACATGCCATTCCCAACCATAATGACCACAGTTATATTGTCACCAGTATAAGGTGGCTGCCAACTAATCGTGCATCGCGATGTATCCAGCAGATTTGGCACTAGTGCGTGAGCTGCAGTGGAGTCGCTTTTCGTTCTCGACATCAATGTTTGTGACATTGGATCATTGCATTGCATGTTTTGGCAGAATCAAAACGAAATTTCTGCTCACTTCAAATGCTGCAAATAAATCCGGCCAAGGAGGAAGGAATAGACTAAAAGAATGTAGCATGTTTCCCTAAATGTGTTCGAGAAGTTTGCAGGCTATCCTGGTTAAAGACATTGGCCTCCAGTTGTGAGGATAATGGGTATTGCCAGATTTCGATAGCGGAACCGGTTCACCTTAACCACTTTCCATTTATCTGGCAATGTTGAAGTCTGTAAAAAGTGACAAGTATAATGGAGCTGTTCACTTTTGTATTTTTGAACTTTTAGTTTTTGTTATTATTACCTGCAGTGCTAGACAAATTGAAATTTCCAATGAAATGGTGCAATGCTACTCAGTCTACAGAAATTAGGTCTAATATTAAAAAGTCAGTGTCAGAAATTGTTTAGGTAGAAAGGGGCATTGCAGCAGTAATCACTAGGAACAGTATCACCAGCAATTGAATCGCGTTAAGAATTGGCCAGCGTAGTCAGATCAACATGTGCACCTTCAACCAAGGTACAATTCACTTGTTCTTAGCTTTTTTTTTGCAGACTCCGCAAGGATGGTCAAGCGTCTCAAACACATTCTGGATAAAGTTGAAGGTGGTGAGGATTCGCGTGTCTCAGTCGTGTCAGCACCAAAAGTAAGAAGCTAATGTGATTTCTCGGGGCAGATTGTTTTGTGGGGGTAACTAAACCGTGGAAATTAAGATTGTATTGTTTTATTTTATGCGAACTCTTTGCATTTGTTAGAAGACATTGCACAAAACCTTGCTTTTCATTTATTAGGAAAGCCTGCTGCATGGAGCAGCTATTACATCCTTTATTTTACCTTTTTGCTAAAGCTTTGACTGTTCTAACTTTGCGATTACATTGAGCATTGGGAAAAAACAAATATATATACATATATATACAGGGTGTTTCAGCGAACACTTTCAAAAATTCATCGAACACTTTGCGGAGAAAAGCGACGCTTTTCAGCGAACACTTTGCGGAGAAATTCATTGACGTTCCAGTTAGTTTCTTAACCAAATGTCGTTTTATGCATTCAAGCACACAATTAACTGGAACGCCAATGCATTTTTCCTCAAAGTTCAGGAATTAATATCTCGAAACTGGTGTCATCCTCCGAATTCATTCTAAGTGGATCCGCCTTGTGTACTCCACGGCTCCAATTTGTTAATTGCAATATGGGCCATCAGGTAATTAGTTAAAAACTTAATTAGTGAATTTTTTTTGATTAATCGAATACGCATTTCAATTTTTTATGCAAATAGTGTCCGCCTCTTCGAGTAGACCAGCTCAATAACTAGAACTGAGATATCTGCCACAGGCAACCGTAAATAAATTTCGAAAGTGTTCGCTGAAACACCCTGTATATATATATATATATATATATATATATATATATACATTTTAGGCTGCTTGATAAATCAATTTTATTTACCAGAAACAAAAGGAACTGGAGGACACCTGGGCAAAAAGCTGTCGCAGCAGCTTGACGGAGGCCCAGGGTCCCTTATATGGCAGTAGCACTCACAGAAAGAAAATGCTTTCCACTTGCCAGAACCCCTGGCTGTGGTGACTACTTTCTTGGAAGAGGCAAAATGCTGACACTTTCATTTGCCTATATTGTGTACATTAAATGTACCTATATTGTGTACGTCAACTAGGTGGTCAATAGTAACAGTGATGTGATTGCTGCTCCAAAATGTGAATCCTGCTAAAGTTTCGATAATGTGCTCCAAAGCTGCTTGAAAAGGTGTTTTCTGTTACCTTAAAAAAGAGACACATCTAACAAGCTACATCATTTATCACATGCACTCATGTGTGCACATGGAGGACGTAAAACATGGGTAGAAGAGTCTGGCTACTACGTTCCTAGAATGTGCTGGCTCCGGCCATTGCTGAAATTGCACTTAGGAGGTGAGAGCACGCAACTTTCTTAATAACGCTTTATGCAAAAGCGTTCTGCTGATACAGCAAAGCGTTTTTCGATGCGACTTTCCTGTGGTTTCGTCAAGTGGGTACATGACAGCTGAAAATTTTGCTAAACGGAGGCAACTCGTCGCACATGCTACTGAGCTTGTTTCTCTTCCTTGCACTGCTGCCATTTTGCTGTTTTTTGCTGGTGTAGCTTAGCAAGTGAGCATTGCACACTCCTAAAGCTCTACCATGGTCGAGTTCCCAAAATTCCCATCTCCATGTGCACTTTTATAGTACCCGTCATTTTATTGCCCAGCCTCCTGCAAACTGGAAAGCTAAAGCAGAGATTAGAGTGGTTTGTGGTCATACTATCATCGTGATGCTGTAGTGGTTGTATTATTGTCATCCCAGCTACATCATCTAATTTTCGTCGCACCATCGTCTTATAATACAGTTGTCATTCCATTGCCATGATGCCATTGGCATCACACTGCCGTCGTCATTACTTCGTCATCATGCATGGGATTCCTATGTTTTAGCGGCACAACTTTATGTTGAGCTAAATGATTCTTTGTAAAATTTTGCTTGTTTCCCGCTAAATTGCGCTTCCTCCTACTGTAAGCTCACTTGCTTCTCTCAAAGGCAAATTTTCCATTTGAAATAAGCATTCAGATGCTCCAAGAAGCTGCTCCATAATCTCCTCGGCCAATTACATCACTGTATTAAGAGCCCTCCGCTACGGCATGCTTGATAGTAGCAGCTTAATTTGTAACATTGGTTTACGCATTGGTCCTGTAACTAAGAGTTTATTGGTTTGAAGGAGTTGCTATTTGCGTCAAGCAAGGTGCTTTTTAGCTGCCTGCGTGCCATAGTTCAAACTGACTGAGTAAAATACAAACTCTTCCACATTGTACTCATAAATTAAGTTCCTGTATAACTACACGTAGCCTTTGTTTGTAAGACTGTAACCCTTCTGTAGTGATCAACAGCTCAGTGCATGTGGCTAACAGCAATAAAAGTCGGTGGCATCGCCACACACTTTACGTTCCCTATGGTTTCACAACCATATGGTACAAATAGCTTATTTCATATACGCAGAGATAAACATGATGTTCCGTCTTGTTTCAATGTTTCTCCTTAATATTTAAAGGCCTATGCCAAAAGCCATTGTGTGCGAAGCACTTGTCAAATTGGGCTTCAACAACCCAACTCACAGGCTTGTTTTGTACGTAGGCATTCTCGTCTGAAAATGGCATGTGCTCTATGACATGCCAATCAACAACTTGTAAGGCTAATCTGCCTGTAGCAGTGCTGTGCACACACACACACACATGCAGGCATGGCTATTGCCAACCACCTGAGTGTGCCATGTGAACTAGCTATAGTCTGCACGAGCCTAGAACATTTGTGATGTGATTGTAAGTAGATGCTGCACATGAAAGTGCACAGGTATGTGGATGAAATGCTGTTGGCACTGACCAGTGCAGTGCAATGTGCCTGTTGCAGAGAACTTGTATAGGCCTGAATTATCACCTAGCCAAGTTCAACACCATTATTTTGAAGGCTGTAAGATACTTTCAGCCTGACACTCCATCTGGCATACATCTACGACCTCATGCTCATCCAAGCCACTAGCATGGTGAAATGCCCCTGATGTTGATACTATAAAGACCAAGGCGAGATCTGCTCCAGAAGTGCATGGTTGGGCGAACAGAAGAC
Source organism: Dermacentor silvarum (assembly GCF_013339745.2). Taxonomy (NCBI): domain Eukaryota; kingdom Metazoa; phylum Arthropoda; class Arachnida; order Ixodida; family Ixodidae; genus Dermacentor; species Dermacentor silvarum. The sequence continues at coordinate 39,575 of NW_023606478.1, forward strand.
GTATGAGCAAACAGACTGAAGCGAGGAGCAGCAGTTCTGATTTTAATGAATGTGTGGATCAAAGAGGGGGAGTGCCTCAAATGAAAAGTGACTAATTAGGACGAAAGATGAGTTGGTGGCAAAGCCTAGATAAAGCCGGAATTTCGCTGCTGAGCTGAGATAAATTAGTCAAAACCTGAGACACTGTTCACTTCTAAAGAGTGAAATGGAGCAGCAATTGTTGCAAGTTGTGCGTGAAGTAGATAGGCTAGATATCCGCGCGATGCAGCAATGCTGAATGAAGCCATCAAATTTCTATTGCATACTGACTCACTGGAAGAACCTTATGAAGGTATTTGGACAGTTTATGAAGCGAAGAGCAAGTAAAGTCAACAATTGGTCGCATCGGGACATTCGGTTTATCTATTTTTGGCAAACCGTAGAGCGCCGGCGTTGAACCGTTAGTGCGCAGAAGAAAAAAGTACAACCCTCTGTGCCTTGGGTCTACAAAACGAAACACATCCGTAAGAAGCTTCTGGAGCTCCCTCTGTACCTTGAGCGTAGGATCCTTCTTCAGACGACTGTACATCATCTCGTCCGCAAGCAGTGACAACACCTTGTCACGGTAGTCAGTCCTGTTGAGTAGCACCGTGGCGTTGCCCTTGTCAGCTAGGCGGATGACGAGGTTTTGGTTTGAGTGAAATGTCTTTGATAGCCTTCTTTTCTTCCGTTGAAAGCAAGGAGGTGGAAGGGTGTGCGCGAAGCCGCGAGAGAATGCCTATAGTGTGGGTTCGTGCCTCCTCCTGCTTTGAAGGTTATATTTGGCTGATAGCATTTTCTACAGCACAGACCAACCTTTTTGCATCCTTCTGCAGTCCGAGGTTGAAGTTCATGCCCAGGCTGAGGACAGCAAGTTCTGCCAAGTTAGGCTTGTGCGACGAGTGGTTGTGCACGGCGGACGCGGCAACGTTTCTGTGCAAAGCATCAATGGGTGGCGACAGTCTAGCAAGTTTTCTTTCTTGAGTCTTCTGTGTACGAGATTGTAGCCTGGCCTTGAAATTAGCATGTAGTTGAATGCTTGCGAACTCGTCTGGGACCCGGTACTCAAGGCGACGGCGCGCAAAGAAAGCTTCATTTTATAGGTTCCTCGCGGACTGTCTGCAGTCTACGATCCTGGCTTGTAAAAGAAGTTTATCCGCCTGGGCAACCATACTGAAACCAAAGATTGAGCGCACAGGCCTGCTGAGACGTAGCGTGCGTGGAATAAGACCTCGGGTCTTGCAGGTCAGTTTGAAGTTAAGATGATTTTTGAATGCAGAAGCTCTGATTGTCACTGAAACGTACTGGCGCATCTCGGTGATGACTGGTTAGCCGTACGCCCGGCGAAGGTTAGGTTAAGGCTCCCGTCAGGGGACCCAAAACATGTTTTCTTGTATTCTTTCAGTAGTCGGTGTCCTTTTTTTACTCTTCTTTATAGGAATGAAAAAACAAATGTTTTAGTTAGGAAGCATAGAATCCAGAACTAATGTTTGCTTTCTGTTTTCAGGTGGACCTTGGTGAAGGTGTTCTCCTTGATGATGCTACGCTGACATGACTGCGACGGGATGCGAAGAATTCAGGATCCAGGTTTGCCCGGGGACTGCTTAAAGTGTTGTTCACGGCAGAAGAGCTGGAAAATAAGTCTCTTTTTGGGCGGCGGTCCAACGCTCACAAGGATGCCGCCCAAAAGGAGGCTTTAGATCCAAGGCGTGTCAACGCTATTCTAAGTAAGTGTGACAACACAGGCAACTGAAATGTTTGCTTTCGCTGGTCATTTGAAGTTAAAATCTTGTGGATGACTCCTGTGTGCTGTCTCGTCCAGATACACTGACAAATACATGAGGCTAAACTATTTTTGTATTTTCTCTTCCCTTAGGCTACACGGCAAGACACTTTGATGCAACGACCAGTGAAATAAAAAACACGCTCTCCTCTTTGCTCGCTCGCGGGTTTTAATGTATCTGAAAGTCAAAAATAAATGTCAGTTTTTATAAAGATTTGTGTTTTGTTCAAGGTTACATCAGAACAGCACCAAAATATTTCCGAAATATGCCGTAGAAATTTGCTTAATGCCGCAAGCATGTTTGAAACACAAAAATAGTTGCTAGAATGTTTCTAGGGTGGGCAACAGAAAGTTGGGATACTGTTGCTAGGTCGAGGAACAGAAAGTTGGTAGAATGTTTCTAGGTCGATCGAGGAACAGAAAGTTGGTAGGATGTTTCTAAGAAGTATGAAGGTGGTCAGTAAATCTTGCTTTTAAAGTCGAAAGCATGTTCATTCATCGTTTAAAGAAAGTTTGTAAAAAAAGTTTCAAATGAATATCGGTGGCCAATAGTCGATAGGATGCTGGTATGAAGTATCTAGGTCAAGAAACAGAAAGTTGGTAGGATGTTTCTAGGTCAAGGAACAGAAAGTTGGTAGGCCTACCAACTTTCTGTTCCTTGACCTAGAAACATCCTACCAACTTTCTGTTTCTTGACCTAGATACTTCATACCAGCATCCTATCGACTATTGGCCACCGATATTCATTTGAAACTTTTTTTACAAACTTTCTTTAAACGATGAATGAACATGCTTTCGACTTTAAAAGCAGGACTTACTGACAACCTTCTTACTTTTTAGAAACATTCTTCCAACTTTCTGTTCCTTAACCTACAAACTTTCTTTAAACGATGAATGAACATGCTTTCGACTTTAAAAGCACGACTTACTGGCAACCTTCTTACTTTTTAGAAACATTCTTCCAACTTTCTGTTCCTTAACCTATATAGGGTTAAGGAACAGGAAGTTGGAAGAATGTTTCTAAAAAGTAAGAAGGTTGTCAGTAAGTCCTGCTTTTAAAGTCGAAAGCATGTTCATTCATCGTTTAAAGAAAGTTTGTAAAAAAAGTTTCAAATGAATATCGGTGGCCAATAGTCGATAGGATGTTGGTATGAGGTATCTAGGTCAAGAACAGAAAGTTGGTAGGATGTTTCTAGGTTAAGGAACAGAAAGTTGGAACAATGTTTCTAAAAAGTATGAAGGTGGTCAGTAAATCCTGCTTTTAAAGTCGAAAGCATGTTCATTCATTGTTTAAAGGAAGTCTGTAAAAAAGGTTTCAAATGAATATCGGTGGCCAATAGTCGATAGGATGTTGGTGTGAAGTATCTAGGAAGTTTAAAAACAGTACGAAAAAATTTTATAAACCTTTAGTAGGTTCTAGTAACATTTGTCTAAAAAAATTTTATTGGAAGTTACTAGAAATTTTTGTATGGGATGTCACAAGGAAGCTTGCTGCATGCTCAAGCTGCCCTGCAATTGGTGGAAATATTGATATAGTCACTTTTTAATATAATAATTTGTTGTGGTTTTAGCAAATTGAGTTTTCAAACTGTGAATAATGCGCACTAGAGGGTCTATAAAAATGTTTTCTACCACCTAAAGACATGGTTTAGGCAAAAAGTGCTTTACGCCTGTCATCGCATTTATTGAGTTCGGCATATCTCGCTGAAGCCATTCTAAAAACTTTGAGTATCTTTACTGCAACTGATTTACAGCTACTTTATACAAGTGTACGATTCCTACATGTAACACATGCATATTATGTGCTGCAGTTTTGCTTCAGCAATGCTTCAGTCACTTTTTGGGTGGCGTTCCAATACCCACAAGGACGTCGCCCAAAAAGAAGCTTTGCACCCCAGTGGTGTGAATGCCATTCTAAGTATGTGTGGCAAAGGCAGTCAGTTGAAATCTTCGTTTTCATTGTGGGTCATTCGAAGTCAAATTCTTGTGGATGACTGCATCATGCTATCTCGACCAGATACAATTCATAAGGCTAACTATTATTGTATTTTTCCTCCTTTAGGCTTGCAGCAAGAGGGATATCAAGAACACGGGAGATATCCAGACCGCATTATAGTCACTCCTTGCTTGTGGCTTCTTAGGGCATGTATGAAAGGGTTGGAAAATAAACATCAGTGTTTGAAAAGATTGGTGTGTTTCGCTAACAGGTACATACTTTTATATGTTCAAGGTTGCATCAGAGCACTACCAGACAATTTTAAAAAAATGCTGGAAAAAGTCGATAAATGTCACCAGGATGTTTCTAGGGCGAACAACAGAAAGTTGGAAAAAAGCTGCAAGAATGTTTCTAGAGCAAGCAACAGAAAGTTGAAAGAACGTTACAAGCATGTTCCTAGGGTGAACAGCAAAAAGTAGGAAAAAAGGTACTAAGATGTTTCTAGGTCAAGCAACAGAAAGTTGGAAAAAAGTTACAAGGATGTTTCTAGGGCGAACAGCAAAAAGTAGGAAAAAAGTTGCTAGGATGTTTCTAAGAAGTAAAAAGATGCCCTGCTTTTAATGTTTGAAGGATGTTCATTCATCATTTCAAGAAAGTTCGTAAATGAAATTTTAATTGAATATCGGTGGCCAATAGTCGACAGGATGCTGGTATGAAGTACTTAGGAAGTTTAAAAACGGTTTGAGAACTTTCAATAGACCGTTCGTAGGTTTTAGTAACATTTGTCTAAAAAAATTTAATTGAAAGTTACTAGAATTTTTTGTAAGGGGTAGTCGACAGAGGTATTGCCTGCCGCGAACTAAACATTCGTACGCCCCTAGAGGCAGTTGCTGTCCGAGGGGTGTTGTTTGACAAGCTGGTCACTGTCAGCTCTATATACATCCCTCCCAATTATCAACTACGTAAAACCGAATTCCAAAACTACATAAATGAAAATCTCCGCCAACATACAGAGTTGTCGGAGATTTCAACGCACATCACACTTTGTGGGGAGACTCACGTTGCGATGCGAGAGGTCGCCTAATTGAAAATTTTCTGTTTTCTTCAGTCGCATCATTACTTAACAAGAAAGAGACTACGTATTACAGCGTTACACATAACACATATTCATCCATTGACTTAAGTATAGCATCGAGTACACTAATGCCACACCTGGAGTGGTCCGTTCTCAAGAACCCCTTTGGGAGCGACCACTTCCCAATTATGCTAGGCTTAACAGAACAAGATAGATGCTCGCCACACGTTCCCCGATGGAAGGTTGACTCGGCTAACTGGGAACTTTTCCGACAAATAACATATTTAAGCCGTGATGACATTGCCTCTTTTAACATAGACGATGCTGTGGCGTATATAACAGGTTTTATCATTGACGCTGCTGAAAAGTGCATACAGCAAACTAATGGACTGGCTAATAAACGTCCCCTGCCTTGGTGGAATGATGAATGCCAAAAAGCACGTAAAAAGCAAAACAAAGCCTGGGGATTGTTTCGCAACTCCCCAACAGCTGAAAACGTGATAAATTTTAAACAAGCAAAGTCACAGGGCAGAAGAACGCGTCCACGTGCAAAGAGAGAGAGTTGGGAAAGGTACATTACCAGTATAAATTCATACATCGACGAAACAAAAGTCTGGAATAGGGTAAATAAACTAACAGGCCGGGAGTCACATCCTCTACCCTTAGTAAGTAGCCAAGGTGATAGCCTGGAAGACCAGGCAGATTGTCTGGGTGAACACTTTGAGTATGTATCAAGTGAATCGCATTATACAGACACTTTCCTGAAGTTCAAAGAACGCGAAGAGCGGCATCCTCTTAACCGCAAAGGTTCTTCGAGTGAGGATTACAATCAACCATTTAGCTTAGCCAAACTTAACGCATCTCTCGCTTGTTGTAACAACTCGGCGCCAGGTGGCGATCGTATCATGTACGAAATGATTAGGTACACTCACCCCGAAACACTGATAACACTCCTGTCTCTTTTTATTGCCATGTGGGCGGCCGGCTGTATTCCGTCCTCGTGGAAAGAAGCCATAGTCATCCCGGTACTTAAACAAGGCAAAGACCCGTCGTTAGCCAGCAGCTACAGGCCAATAGCTCTAACAAGCTGCATGTGCAAGTTGTATGAAAAAATGATAAACTGGCGTTTAATCAGTTTCCTAGAAAATAACAAAATACTAGACCCCTTCCAGTGTGGCTTCCGAGAAGGTAGGTTGACAATAGACCACCTTGTTCGCATCGAGGCAAACATCAGAGATGCGTTTATTCATAAACAGTTTTTACTTTCTGTATTTATAGATTTACAGAAAGCGTACGACACGACATGGCGCTTGGGATTCTGCGAGATCTCTCTGCGATGGAGCTGCGCTCGGCAAGGTCGCTGCGCCCGGTCCCGGAGATAGAGAGAGCCGCGCTCAGCGGAGACCAGTGCCTCAAAAGTCCCTAAGCGATTGTCTCTAGGCACCTAGAAGCTCCACAATTGTCATGCCACCACGTGTTAAGCGGAAGTCACCGCTGTACCTACTAGCAATTGTAAAGTCGCCGGGGGCGACGCGAAGCGGCGGTCGCTGGGGTGTTGCGGAGTTCAGCGTAGTAACACCCCAAATAAAAAAATACTGCTCCGGTCAGGTAGACTGCTCCCTCCCTGATAGTGAGATTATATTTGGATCATCAAAACAGTGATGAGTTTATTTAGGAATGGCATCGATCCCTTAGCAGCAGCCACAGTCGGGCCTAGTCACCACTAGCCCAGCGTGTTTTCCGTTCCAACGGCGGCGGCTAGAAACATGGTACGCGCGAGCGGCGCATGGCGGCGCCAGCGGTCGAGCACTGGGCTTGGGCGCAAATAGAAATCGAATCACGCACGTGGCACTACATTCTTGATAGAGTTAATGAACTACATGTAAACGGCGTCGCATCGCCTTTCCCAAATGCGCTTGGAAATGCGATGCGCAGCTGTCGCGTTCATGTAAACGCGGCTATTGGTCGAGTTAATGAAGCCGCTTTTTTCGATGCTAGCTTCAAGGCGCCCTTCAGTTACGGCCCTTACAGACGGGCGATACCTCATGAAAATGGCGGCGCACATGGTTGGTTACGTCGCCATGACAACAGGAACAGCAGCCGCACGGCACCTCCTCTCGATAGCAGCTTTATTCATTATTACTTTAAACCGACTAGTCTGGCTCGCTACCCGCTCCCCCCATGCTGTCGCGCGCACCGCTTTTTCTTTCATTCTTTCTTAAATTTTGCTTTCGCCCGGGACCGGCGCGTTTTTGCTTGTTCTTTTTTTGTGCGCTTGCGCTACGTCGCGCAATAGCTTTTTCATTTTATTGCGATAGCAATTACAATCACGAGGCCATGAGAACCTTTTTGTCAATTTCATGTAGGTTCTCCAAAAGCCATCATGGCCCCCTGATTCGGGGCTATCAGGTTACAGTTCCAATATTTTTGGAACCAATGATGTAGGAACTGCAACTCGTCCATTTTTAGTGCGTTGCAAAACCTCGGTTCCTTCCCATATCTTTGCAACATTTGCCTCTTCATGACTGTCGGGAAGCATAATGGCTAAGCGCGACATTGCATCTGCATTCTTCATAGAAGCTCCCGGGCGATGAGCTACTTCAAAATCAAACTGCTGAAGTTCACCCACCCAACGGGCTATCTTTCCCTTCAGTTCAGACTCCGAGCGGATTTCTGCCGTCGTCGCCACCGCCGTGAAGTTCCGTTTAAAGTCCAAGGGCGATAAAATCGTCGCCATATGCTTTATGTGCGAGGGACGACATACAGCGCGAGTGACGCGCGCTTTCACTGAGAGCGAATGCACGGCGGAGAGCCAACGCGACGGCTCGGTCGCGCGAAAGTCTGTGGGGGGATGGAAGCAAGGGAGGGTGGGGGCTCCGTTGTGTTCCGAAACCAACTGCGCATATATAGCGACGCAGCGCAAGGGGATCTGGCGATTCAATCTCGCACGCAAAAGGTGGAAAGTGGAAAGGCAGCGCGGGAGGGAGTGGCTGCAGCTTCTACTCCGCCAGCAACTGCGCACTTGTACTTTGCGCTAATGTTTACGCTGCTGCGAGTGCGAGTTACCTTTGTATGTGTGGTGCTTTCACCGTTAAGTTGCCGTTGAAGCGATAGACCACACGAACATTCGCTAGCTGCCCACCGCGCTTGCTCACGCCAGCGTTTTGACAGTGGTTGTCTGTGCTCATCGAATGTGATCTATTCATGGTTACTTGTGTGCGCTGATACAATGCTTGATCAGTTTGTAAGCGAATGTCTCCAACTTTATGCAGCCGATAAAACTATTATCCTTACTCCGTATAGCTCTCTACTCGTTTGCTAACGCAATTGATCCTTCGCCTTTCGGGCGAAGCTGCGACTTTTTTCATATAAATACACAAGAAATTTGTTTTATTTATTTACAGAAATACTGCAGGCCACATGACCCAAGCAGGAGGGGCGAAACACAAGCTCATAAACAATACACACCAGTGAACAACAACAAAATGAGAAAATAAATAGCAACATTCAAAACAACACATGCTCACAAGCGCTAAGAAATACTATGAGAAAGTGCGGATACAAGGACAGTAACAAAATTCAGTGGATTGCTAAGACAAGGAATTCAAATTATAGATAGACAATACGAGGGTGCAATAGTGGAGGTGAATGCAACGCGTGACGCGCGCGTGTGCACAAATAATGCCAATACTTCCTTAAAAGCATAGAGACGCATTGGCACTGTTTGTTCCAGACTCCAGGGGCGGTATTCTGTAAGAGTCAACCTAGTGGACTGTCCATTTCGGCGACCGTTGATTCGCTGCTTCTTGACGTGCAGAAAGGAGACTGGCTGGCACCTTCCTGCACGTCAAGCAGCAGCGAATCAACGGTCGCCGAAATGCCGAAATGCACAGTCCACTAGGTAGACTCTTACAGAGTACCGCCCACAGAACCCGGGACGGGATATAATTAGAGCGCGCACTGCGCTGTCGATAAGAGCTGTGCGTGTAACGTTTGTAGTTGCTGCCATACACTACGTTGCTGTGTTCCTCAATGTTCGCTCGCCCGTAGCGATCTATTAAACCAGTTTGTTTTACGTCATGTCGTCTGCCTGCCGTTCCCTCCTCGATGATCAACGAGGGTAAAGTTCCGAGCGAATGCTGTTGAAGTTGGCGGTCGCTCGAAGTTATGAAGAAAGCGCCCGTCCAGTCTATTTGTCTCTTCTTTGTGTTCCCGTCCATCTGCGCTTGTTACGATGTCTAAGTTCAGTTACAACCAACTAGCCCAAATTTCTGCTTTAAATTATGAAGAAGGAATTCTTTAAAGATAAAGCGTTAGTAACGGAAACTGTAAGCTCATTCCGTTCTCTAATTGTTTTAAGGAAATATGAATATTTAAAGCATTTGAGTTAAAGGTGTATTCATGAGGTGTTCGAGAGTGCTTGTGGCGTGTTGACCTAAAACGATTCGAAGAAATTTGTACAGATGTGTCAAAGTTTATGTCACCATAAATAAATTGAAACTATAACTTTAGTCGTGGTAGGTTTGCCATACTTTGCAGTGTTAATAAACCAGCTATTGTTAATAATGCAGTCGATGAATCCGTTCACTTGTATTTCATATAAATGAGCCAGGGGCGTAGACGGGGGGGGGGGGGAGGTTCGGGGGTTCAACCCCCACTACCACACGGAATTTTTTGCGAAACAACCCCCCCCCCCCCCACTATTTACCCACCCTTTTTTGCACTTCGCGCTGACATGATTCAAGAAACCGGTGCTGCTATCACAATTTCATTCCTGGGCGCTTCCGTTTCGGTTGGTAATTTACAGTGTATCATGTCTGCATACGGAAAAAGGTGTCGCGGTGTTTGTCAAGGCTTTGGCACTCTGTGAGGTTTTGGGCGAGAATGCGCAACAAATGAAGCAACACATGCGGCGGCCGTATTTTAGATGGGGGCGAAAATTCTCGAGTCCCGTTTACTTAGATTTAGGCGCACGTTAAAGACCCGAGGTGGTCTAAATTTCCGGAGCCCTCCACTACGGCGTCTCTCATAATCATATCGTGGTTTTGGGACGTCAAACCCGACCAATACACAATTAAGAACTGTGTTTTAGGACTGTTCGAAAAATCTCCATCCCGTAATAATTTCGCTTAACTTTCTTGCTTCATTTTCTTGTAAAAGGCGGCTGATGAACACAGAACACGAACTACCCAGCAGTACGTGTAGGCAGCGTATTTCAAGGGGGCGACATCGCACTGCGAGGAAGCGACGCACTCGGCAGAGTTTGGGCGGTGACACTGGATGCGAGAAAAGAGGACTTTACCGACTATACATCTCCGCTGGTACGTCTCTTGTTTGCGATTGCGCCCCTACGGAAGACTGGTTGTCGCTGTTGTGTTTTTGAATCCCAAACCAGCAACGTACACACAAAGGGGTTGATGCCAGCAGTGAAATTCCACGATTCGCAATAGAATGCACGAAACAGACAGCCGACAAGCATGGATTACTGATGCACGCTGTACAGCGTAAGTAAACCCCTGTTGCATGCGCTGAGAGTTCTCGTCGGAGTTCATGCGTCCTGAGAAATTGAGTATGTGCACTATGCACTGAACAAGACCGGAGTTCATTCCTGCATCACTAGTGCACCGATCGGCCGAGATTCTGTGAGGTACGAGGCCGCTTCCTGTTCGCGCCGGCGTAAGTGAAGCAGAAATGAGTTGCACGTACTACTTAAAATTGCGTACACATGACCTATCTATCCTGTGCAGTGAAATATTCTGTACAATTCTGAATCTGTTAACATAAAGGCAAATGACGGCTGCACTATCGCACACAGCGGAAGACACAGTGGCCTATGCCCTTGCCGCAGGAAATGCAACTCTCCTTTCACAGAGCAGGGCGACGAAAGCTTCGAAAAAAAAAGCATTACCTAAAGACGCAGCGAACAAGCTATTGCTGTGTGAGCAGGTATAGCCTGGTCACACGTGCATTTTCACGTGTATAGCCGTCCTTGACTTGTGAAACCCACTTCGCCCCGACGAGGGCGACGCCATCTATGCTTAAGGGAGATTAGCGATTAACGATGTCTTCTCCGATCGGGCGGGTCGTCACAATGATGCGTTTTCGAAGACTGGTCTAATCAGTGGTGCGATGAGAGGCCGTTGCTCCAAACGCCCACTGTACCTGTCGTACTTACTCTATTTTACTGCGCTTACACACGCACGTGAGGGGGCGGGGGATGTCCCATGTTTAGAGGGGGATATACATGTATAGAGCCTGCTCAAACTACCAATATTTATTATCGATCACGTCACATAAGGGAAAGCTGACGCTTGCCCCCCCCCCCTCCCGAAAACAATTTCTGGCTACGCCCCTGAAATGAGCCTAATTACCTTCTTCTGCACCCCCTCCATTCTTGCAATGAATTTTTTTGAGTACGGAAACCAAACAATATTGGCGTCCTCCAGCGCTGTTGGAATAAGCATGTTGTAGGCCAGCAGATTTGTATCTGCGGGCGCAAGACGAAGGCGTCTTCTCAGAAAGAAGAGTCGCTTTAGCGCTCAGCATGTACATTGATTTCCACTTGAGGTTATGTTGTTACCATGGGTTTCCGATCGGAGAGTGTGTGTTAAACTGAAACCTAAATATTTACGCTGAAATACATAAGGGAGGGGTGTGTCATTAATAATGCAAGTAAAATCTGATATCTGTTTCTTGCTACTGACTGTTAGCGTTACAGATTTTTGGGCATTTAGAGTCATCTACCACTACTGTCCCAAGAAAACGCAGAATTTTGTATATGGTGATTATTTCAATTAATTTCGCGGTACGAAATACAATAGTCAGCGAATAGATAGATGTTACCATGTAATCGGGAAGGCAAATTTTTTGTGTATATTAAAAATAAAACTGCGTCCAAAACACTGCCTTGGCGCATATTCGATGTAACAGGTGCTAAATTGGAAGCTTCGATATGAATTTACACGAATTGTGATGCGTAGGTAGGCACACTCACTCATGAGTGCACTCACTCACAATCATTTCAAAGGCGTAAGTGCCAGTGAGTGTGAGTGGAGGTGAGTGCGAGTGAGTGCCAGTGAGTGTGAGTGGTGGTGAGTGCGAGTGGTGGTGAGTGCCAGTGAGTGTGAGTGAGTGCCACTGAGTGTGAGTGGAGGTGAGTGCGAGTGCGAGTGAGTGCCACTGAGTGTGAGTGGAGGTGAGTGCGAGTGCGAGTGAGTGCCACTGAGTGTGAGTGGAGGTGAGTGCGAGTGCGAGTGAGTGCCACTGAGTGTGAGTGGAGGTGAGTGCGAGTGAGTGTGAGTAGAGGTGAGTGCGAGTGCGAGTGCGAGTGAGTGCCAGTGAGTGTGAGTGGTGGTGAGTGCCAGTGAGTGTGAGTGGAGGTGAGTGTGAGTGAGTGCCACTGAGTGTGAGTGGAGGTGAGTGCGAGTGCGAGTGAGTGCCACTGAGTGTGAGTGGAGGTGAGTGCGAGTGCGAGTGAGTGCCACTGAGTGTGAGTGGAGGTGAGTGCGAGTGAGTGTGAGTAGAGGTGAGTGCGAGTGCGAGTGAGTGCCAGTGAGTGTGAGTGGTGGTGAGTGCCAGTAAATGTTATTGTGAGTGCGAGTGAGTGCCAGTGAGTGTGAGTGGTGGTGAGTGCGAGTGGTGGTGAGTGCCAGTGAGTGTGAGTGGAGGTGAGTGAGTGTGAGTGGAGGTGAGTGCCACTGAGTGTGAGTGGAGGTGAGTGCGAGTGAGTGTGAGTAGAGGTGAGTGCGAGTGCGAGTGAGTGCCAGTGAGTGTGAGTGGTGGTGAGTGCCAGTAAATGTTATTGTGAGTGCGAGTGAGTGCCAGTGAGTGTGAGTGGTGGTGAGTGCGAGTGGTGGTGAGTGCCAGTGAGTGTGAGTGGAGGTGAGTGAGTGTGAGTGGAGGTGAGTGCCACTGAGTGTGAGTGGAGGTGAGTGCGAGTGAGTGCCAGTGACTGTGAGTGGAGGTGAGTGTGAGTGCGAGTGAGTGCCGGTGAGTGTGAGTGGAGGTGAGTGCCAGTGAGTGTGAGTGGAGGTGAGTGTGAGTGCGAGTGAGTGCCACTGAGTGTGAGTGCGAGTGAGTGCGAGTGCGAGTGAGTGCCACTGAGTGTGAGTGGGGGTGAGTGCGAGTGCGAGTGAGTGCCAGTGAGTGTGAGTGGAGGTGAGTGTGAGTGCGAGTGAGTGGCAGTGAGTGTGAGTGGAGGCGAGTGCGAGTGCGAGTGAGTGCCACTGAGTGTGAGTGCGAGTGAGTGCCACTGAGTGTGAGTGGGGGTGAGTGCGAGTGCGAGTGAGTGCCAGTGAGTGTGAGTGGAGGTGAGTGTGAGTGCCAGTGAGTGTGAGTGGAGGCGAGTGCGAGTGAGTGCCACTGAGTGTGAGTGCGAGTGCGAGTGAGTGCCACTGAGTGTGAGTGGGGGTGAGTGCGAGTGCGAGTGAGTGCCAGTGAGTGTGAGTGGAGGTGAGTGCGAGTGAGTGCGGGGCCTGGAAAAAATTATGGTGAGTGAGTGTGAGTGAGTGTTCTGCCACACTGCCGACCTATGCTTCAGACACCACTTGAGGTGGTGTCCGTGCGAGCCATGCTTTTCAAGAATTTGGTAACCATTTCTTGTATTTACATAACGCCAGATTACAAACTCAGCCAAACGGAATTTTACAGCCTAACTGATCCTCTCCCGGAACCATACATTATCACCGGTGATTTTAATGCTCACAGCACTGCGTGGGGAGACTCCCGGTGTGATGCCAGGGGTCGCCTTATAGAGAACTTTCTAATAACCTCTCGTGCGTGTCTCTTTAACAAAAAAAAAGAACCCACCTATTACAACACCCACCATAATTCATTTTCTTCTATAGATTTAGCGATTGGCTCTGCTACCCTCCTTCCTTATATAGAATGGAATGTCGTTAAATATCCATTTGGGAGCGACCACTTTCCTGTGACATTGGCCTTGATAGAAGAACATGACAGTTCACCCCACGCCCCCCGTTGGAAAATAACATCAACTAACTGGAAAGGTTTAAAAGAATCAACATACTTATCACAAGATTTTATCAACGATTTTAGCATTGACGACGCAGTAGCGTATTTTACTGGTTTTGTACGCCACTCAGTTGAAAAATGTATTCCACAAACAAAAGGTCGCTCATGTAAAAGGTGGGTCCCCTGGTGGAATGAGGAGCGCAGACTGGCGCGAAAGAACAGAACAAAGCGCGGGACTCACTTCGTCGCTTCCCTACTGCGGAAACTCTTATAGAACTGGCAAAATCAAAGGGAAGGCGTACGCGGCGAAAGGCAGGGAAGGCTAGCTGGGAGAGATTTCTCTCTGGCATAACATCTGACACTCAAGAGCTTAAAGTATGCAATGGCCTAAGAAAGCTAAAGGATCAGGAAGTCCAGCCATTGCTTTTAGTTGAGGACCAAGGGAATACCTTGGAAGACGAGGCCAACGCTCTGGGGAACACTTCGAGCGTGTATCAAGTTCCATGCATTACTCAAATCATTTCTTAAATATAAACATGTAGCTGAACTTACGTCCCTGGATCGCAAATGCCGACTGAACAAACCATACAACCGTCCTTTTATTATTGCTGAGCTGAAAGCTGCCTTGAGCGTGTGCAGTAGCTCTGCACCGGGAGCTGACAGAATCATGTATGACATGATTAAAAACCTACGCACTGACACACAAATGATACTTCTGGCACTCTTCAACTCTATCTGGGCTGCCGGATACCTCCCATCCTCATGGAAACAAGCTATAGTTATTCCAGTTTTGAAGCAGGCTAAATATCCTTCCTCGGCGGCAAGCTCTCACAAGTTGCCTGTGTAAGCTTTTTGAAAAAATGATTAATCGCCGACTTACACATTTCCTTGAACTCAACGAAATGCTTGATCCCAACCAGTGTGGCTTTAGAGAAGGGCGATCTACAAGTGATCATCTTGTGTGCATTGAAGGACATATCCGTGATGCATTTGTACACAAACAGTTTTTCTTGTCGATATTCCTCGATATGGAGAAGGCGTACGACACAACTTGGCGCTACGGAATTTTGCGAGACTTGTAAGGAATGGGTATCCGTGGAAATATGCTAAACATAATAGAAAGCTATTTGTCTAAACGTACCTTCCGCGTGAAAATCGGCAATGTATTGTCGCGTCAATTTATACAGGAAACTGGTGTACCCCAGGAAGGTGTGCTCAGCTGCACACTCTTTATCGTTAAGATGAACACACTCCGTGCCTTATTACCACTGGCTATATTTTATTGCGTTTACGTAGACGAAATACAAATAGGTTTCAAATCCTGCAACCTCACAGTTTGTGAGAGACAAGTACAACAGGACCTAAACAATGTATCCAATTGGGCAGACGAAAACGGATTCAACGTGAACCCCCACAAAAGTTCTTGCGTTCTTTTCACCAGGAAGAAAGGGCTTGTTGCAGCTCCCACTATCGAAATATATGGACAACAAATACCTGTGAACAAAGAACACCAGTTTCTAGGCATAATACTTGATTCTAAACTTACTTTCATTCCGCATATAAAATATCTCAAGGTGAAATGTCTAAAAACCATGAACTTACTGAAAATTTTATCTCAAACATCCTGGGGTAGCAACAGAAAATGTTTAATGAATCTTTACAAGAGTCTTATTTCATCACGATTGGACTATGGTAGCGTGGTATATCACTTTGCCGCCCCTAGTGCGCCGAAGATGCTGGATCCCGTCCACCATCTAGGTATCCGCCTGGCCACTGGCGCTTTGAGAACAAGCCCTTTTGAAAGTTTATACGTCGAATCAAATCAGTGGTCACTCCATCTGCAGAGAACATACACAAGCCTTACATATTTCCCTAAAGTTCACTCTAATAATCAGCATCCGTGTTTTAATACCGTTAACAATATGACGTGTGCTACATTTTTTCGTAATCGTCCCTCTGTAAGACAGCCTTACTCACTGCGTGTCAGGGAGCTTAGCGAAGAAATGGATATCCCATTCCTCGAACATCGCTTAATGCCTTCAGCCATGCTGTTACCACCGTGGGAGTGGCAGGTAGTAGCATGCGATATATCATTTGCAGAGGTTAGAAAGCACGCTTCAGAGGTCGAAATAAGAATCCATTTCCTAGAGGTACAGTCCAAGTACTCGTGCACAGAATTTTACACAGACGCTTCTAAATCACATGCCGGAGTATCTTATGCAGCCGTCGGTCCTTCCTTGGAATCCGGTGTACTCCACCCCGAAACAAGTATATTTACGGCTGAGGCCTACGCAATATTGTCAGCTGTAAAGCATATAAAGAAATCAAAACTTCAAAAAACTATTATATTTACAGAATCCCAAAGCGTCGTAAAAGCCTTGAAGTCACCGTGTAAACAGAAAAACCCTGTTCTCATTGAGCTCTATTCTGTTCTTTGTAGAGCATACGCAACTAACCAGCATGTCATTATATGCTGGATGCCTGGGCATAGAGGCATCGAGGGCAATGTTCTTGCTGACCAAATGGCCACATCAGTCACATCACTCGCTATTAACTCTACAGCTGCTGTTCCTGCAACAGATTTGAAACCTTTCTTGCGAAGGAAACTGCGAAGCCACTGGCAACGCTTGTGGGACGCAGAAATAAGTAATAAGCTTCATTAGATTAAGCCGCAGTTAGTGTACTGGCCCCCCGTAACGAAAACCCGGCGAACTGATATCCTATTCGGTCGTCTCCGAATAGGACACACGTACGGCACCCACAATTTTCTATTGAATGGTAATAATCCTCCAACCTGTGATAGATGTGACGAGAGGCTCACCGTCCTCCAGGTCCTCCTGGAGTGTCGGGAAGCCGAAAGAGAAAGAAAGAAACACTTTCCTCTAGCATATCGCTATTGTGTCCCTCTACATCCCGCTATGTTTCTTGGTAAAGAACCGCTCTTTAACACCAAAGCAGTCCTCGCATTCTTGAATGATGTTGTGCTACACATGTTATTAGCCCAATAATTTCGTAGCGCATCCTCTCTCCAGGGGATGTAGCTGTGATGGTTTTTTATAGCACATGCCTCCAGGCCCTTCAGTCTCAAGGGCTCTGTTTAGGCACTTGTGCTTCTGGCCAATTCTTGCATCGGTAATATTTTGTAAGTCATATCATTCTTTCGCAATGTATTGTTCATGTCTATAGTACACATCATTAGTCATTGCCCTAATCTTATTACGTACAGGATTTTACGCACTTTATAGCGACTGATTTTAGGCCCCTTTACAGCCATGCCACATCTAATATTCATATAATTGACTATTCATATGCCACTAACAAGCCATTACGATCGTCTTGGCGCTCTTTGGCCACATCTGGCCCTTGCGCCAATAAACCACAATAATCATCACGCTGTTTCTTTATCCGTCGCTCCTTCGCCGCTCGTTCTTCTTTTCGCACCTGCGCCTCTCTTTCTTCTTTGGCTCTTTCGGCCCCTAGCTTCTCTCTTTCTACAGCTTCTTTTCCATTCTGACTAACCCACTTCCGTAGTTCAACTCCGGAAATGCCCATCTTCTCACTAAGGGCTACTAATTTCTCGAGATCCATGATGCCCTTCAAAATCTAGCCGCGTGAAAAATATCTCCCTAAATTTCAACTATCGAACTGCTCTCTGCACACAAGTTAGCGAAACGTGGTGGAAGACTCAAAATTGTTTACGATGACAATGTAAACGACCGCAGCCTCTTTCCGCCTACTATGGACACACAATTTTCACCAGAAAGGTCCTGAAGTGGAGGCCAGAAATATTGTCACTGACCTCGTCAACGAGGTGCAGACGCCGGACCAAATTCCAAAGCCGACTTATCAACTACCGCAAATTATACCAGGAAAGCAAGGACAATTAAGAATGGGTGCTCTGGTGCGCCAGCGTACGCCGGTTGCTGTCCAAAGACCGAGTCAGAGCCAAGAGGTGTCAAAACACAACAAAATATATTCTTCACACAAGGCAGTTACACACACACTTGCACACTTAGGCTAGACACAACACAACACAAATCAGATGGGTATTCACAAAACACAGGAAAATAATTCACGACAAGCACTAAGAGTCCCACACGTAAAGTACACAATGTATGGGAACACTAATACCTCTGTCACACGAGCACACAAAATCTATTTTACGCAAGTGGTCTTTTACCAAGTTGACTCTAATGAAGAGGTGATGGGAAGCAAACACACGGCATAGACTATGTCATTTTAGTGTTTCCTTCTGGACCAACTACCGAAAGCGTGGCACGAGCGTTCGAAACAAAATCGGCCAAATACACTGATGTAACTCGATATATAAAGTGAAAACTTATTGTATTACACGTTTTTCAAATAATTTAACAACGCCAGATTAAGAAACATTTTTGTAAAGATTTATTCTAGTAGTTTAAAGAGCGTTTGCAGAACTAGCGAAGTGCGCATGCTTGTCTGGCAACATTGGGCTTCTTTTTATAGCATTACTGGGTTTACTACACCTTCAGCGAGACATCAAATTATTTTTTCTGATGAACCAAGGTGACAGAAAAATACGGCTTTGATTATTTTCGTCAATACATAATAATTGCTGGCGCCCACTGGTTTCGAGGCTACTCCTTTTCGCCGTAAAGGAAATTGACGAACCCCGCTTCCAAGAAAAACCGCTTCTGAAAAAGAGATCACCCCCTGTCGGGTGTGTCTGAGGGCGGACCTCTTTTTCCGGAGAAGTCTTTTTGCTCAAAAGACTTTCGAGTGCCCGTGTGACAGGGGTATAAGTGTCCAATCGTATTCACCCGTTCTGGTCTTGAGAGTCAGACGATCTCGGCGTAGCTCGGGGCAAATTTCGAAGAAGGAACTTCTTCCGGAAATGCAGACGCTCGATGAACTCGTCGACTAGCTTGCCGGGGAGTCCCCTTCTTCCGCAGACGGTCTGTCTTCACGTTACATCTGTTTACCGGAGCGGTCTGTTCCTCTTCTGATTCTCGCACGGCGTTTATATAGCCCTCACAGGCGTTCTCGAACTTTCCTATCGAAGTCGTGATCCCGTAGCATGGCCAAAGCCAGGGAATCTTCTACTCAATTCTCGCATCTTCGACCGGCGCCGTCGGAGCGTCGTCGAAAAGGGGGTGATGACTCATCCTCATGGCGCACGCTCACGCTGTAGTATTCTCTCTTTCGACTCGCCGGGTGAGAAGGTGTCTCGGCGCCCGTGCTCTCTCTCTGGTTACCGTCGCTTCGTCTATGCTTCTAGACGTCTAGACTCCGCTGGTCATGTCGGCTGTTTTAGGCGTATGCGCCTCCCCCTCTGTTGAAGCCGCCGCGGGCCTGGCGTGTTTCTTTCGCTGGCTTGCGTGACACGCAGCGCGCGCTTTGATTACGCGTTCCTTTGTGACAGTTGTGGGCAACTGTGTGGGCGCAGGTCAGCTAGACGCACAAGAAGGCACCCAGAGACACAAAGAGACGTCTTTATGACACGAAACGTCACATGGGACAAATACGGGAACACAAACTATACAGATAAACTTGGGTAAATGTCACACTCGAGCACTCACAATGCTAATCAGGAGTCCGGCCTCGTGGCGACGGCTCGACGGACTTGGCTCTGACGGCGGTGGGTACGGCGGCGGTTTAAGGTCAGGGTGGCACCAGGACGTAGCCCGGTTCCGGAGCGTTAGCTCTGGGTCGTAGCCCGAGCTCGGCAGCACAGCGCTGGATTACAAGCCAGGACGAAGCCCAGTACAGCATTGGGGTGAAAGCAGGGACGACGCCCGGTTTGGAGAGCAGGAGCAGGGCTCTGGGACGTAGCCCGAGCCCGGCAGCACGGCAGCGGTCGTGCGAGCCGAGACGTGGCTCAGCTCAGCAGGACCCGCGACGATGGTAGAAGCCGGGGCGGCGCCCGGTTTGTAGTACAGGACCGGGATGGCGGGACGTGGGTCGGCATTCGGTCCGCTCCATCTCGCTGCACTGCCCGTTCTGTCAGCCTGGCTGCCCCGTCATTCCAGATGGTCTCTCCCGGCACGCGCACCGACCACGCGCACCAGCCACGCTCACTCCCGCGCTTTTCGGCCCCGCACGCTGAGCACAAGCACGGAAAAGCCCGCGCATTTCAAATATCGGTTCCGCACACCGATCACAAACATTAAATTGTCGTCCTCCTACCACACAGTACTATCGCTTAGAACAGCCACTGCTCAACAAGTTCAACCAGTCGCTATGTGCCCTGTCAGGGTGCTGATTCGAGACATTTTGTACTGTATTGAATTCTTCGTGCTAACCTGTTGCTCCCCCGATGTGATTCTCGGCTGGGATTTTCTGTCGTGCCATCATGCCGTCATTGACTGTGCACGTGCTGAGGTTCAGCTCTCCGTTCTGTGCTATTTGCCATCTCGCGACTTGCAAGTTCCTGAGGTTAGCAGGAACTGTGTAGCTTGAGATACTGACCTTCCTCCTCACCGTGCTGTATTTCTCCCTCTTTCATGCAAATCGCTTGCCGATGCGACGGTCTTGTTCACACCCGCTGCCGTCTTCAGTCGCCGTCACCCTATATCGTTGTATTTCGCCCTCCTCACGGTTCACCATGGTGCTACAGAAATACTGGTGTCTAATCCAAATTCACACACTTTGACTTTGCGCTGTGGCGAGACTATTGGCACCATGCAGACTGTGGACGCTGACGTTATTGTGTCTTTCCCTGCTGCCGACGACCAGGCTACAACTAACGTAACAGCACTGACGCCCCATGTGCCATTGACCGGATCTCACCAGATGTTTTTGTCGCTCTATTGCCGAGGACCTCGACCCGACACAACGAGAGCGACTACTTACCCTTTTAACTGACTTTCGCGCCTCTTTTGACTTGAACCAAACGTCATTAGGCCGCACAAGTACCGTTTATCACCGCATTGATACGGGGCAACACGCATCATTACGCCAGCGACCGTACCGCTTGTCATCCAGCAAGCGTCGTGTCACTACTGAGCAAGTTGTGGACATGAATAAACATGGTGTTATCAGACCTTCCTGTAGTCCTTGGTCGTCTCCGGTGGTCCTAGTTAAGAAAAAAGATGGCTCGATTCGTTTCTGTGTGGTCTATCGTCGCCTTAACAAGATTACACGAAAAGATATCTACCCTCTACCGCGTACAGATGACGCCCTGGATTGCCTGCATGGTGCCGAATTCTTTTCTTTGCATCGTGATCCAGGCGAAAGGGTTGGCGAGG
This sequence comes from Dermacentor silvarum, assembly GCF_013339745.2. Classification (NCBI taxonomy): domain Eukaryota; kingdom Metazoa; phylum Arthropoda; class Arachnida; order Ixodida; family Ixodidae; genus Dermacentor; species Dermacentor silvarum. The sequence continues at coordinate 60,586 of NW_023606478.1, forward strand.
ATCAGGCCGCTCCTGATCCTCGGCGACTTTAACACCCCTCACACAACGTGGGGCTATAAGTTCCAGTCCCAGAGAGGAAAAGCGTTGGCCAACGCAATGGAGGATCACGAGATGGCCCTCCTGAAGGAGCCGGAGGTAACCACCAGAAGAGGCAACAGTGCCGCGAGTGACACTATGCCAGACCTGTCGTGGTTATCGGGAACACTAGACGGCTCCTGGAGATGCGAAGTGACCCTGGGGTCTGACCACAGCGTGATCGGCTTCACGATTCGAGGCTCCCGATATTGGGCTGTGCTGGGGACGGCGCGGATCACGGATTGGGACAAGATTAGAATGTTTACCCAAGAACAAGAGGCGTCCGAGGAAGAATCGTGACAAGCTGAAAGAAAACAGACCTACCCTGAATGGGTGAGGGACCAGAAGAAGGCCCTCCAAAAATTTACCCAAGAAATCGCAACGACGTCGCAGACACCGTACGTGGACGCCAGACTGACCCACATGTGGGCGGCCCGGCACTCGTTAACGCGGCGGTGGAAACGTCAGAGACACAATAGAAAGCTGGCCAAGCACATAGCAGTCTTGAACAAACAGATCGCCGAGCAAGTGGCCAAACTATGCAATGGAAATTCGCTGAAGACCTGCGACGGCCTGCAGGGCAAGCTCTCGACGTGGAAGACGTGGTGTCTCTTGAGGCATCTGATCGACCCGCTGATTAGCAAAACTGCGACCAATCGCAACCTTACCAAAGTATTAAACATGTACAAGGGAGACGGCCGCAGGCTCCTGGAAGACCTGAAGGCGAAGTACGTAAAGACAGGGAAGGGCCAGTACCCGGTGCCCGAGAGGTACGAAGGACCCGACAACGAAGAGCTGGACCGGCCGTTTACCATGACAGAACTGGGGACAGAAATCCATGAAAGTAACAAGAGAAGTGCACCCGCCACGGACGCCATAACTTACAAACTACTCGGTAACATGAGCGGTGCAGCGGCCCGCGGCCTCCTAGAGCACATCAACGAAGCCTGGGAGAACTCGCGTTTGCGGAAGGAATGGAAGGATGCCGAGGTCCGCTTCATTCAAAAGCCCAGCAAGGCCCTCACGATAGACAACATGCGACCCATCTCCCTCATGTCCTGCGTGGGGAAAGTGATGGAGCGCATGGTCCTTCGCTGGCTGCTTCTAGAAGCACCTCGAAGAAACGGATCAGATGCCGGAGACGATGTACGGCTTCAGATAACATCTCAGCTCCCAAGACGTAGTGATCCAACTCCACGAACTGGTCGTCAAGCAGACAACGAGGCAAGCGCCGCGCGGGATACTAGCCCTCGACCTGAAGGGAGCGTTTGACAACGTGTCCCACGCGAGCGTGTTGCAGTCTGAACAAGAGCAGGTGTGGCCAAAAGACATTCGGCTACATAAAATATTTTCTGTCAAACCGAACGGCGACCATCAGGATAGGGGAGGAGAAGTCAGACCCTGTCGAGCTCGACGATAGGGGCACTCGCAGAGATTGGTCTTGTCGCCCCTGCTCTTCAATCTGGCCCTCCTACTCCCACCCGATCTACTCCAGCAAACCGAAGGCGTGAACCACGCGTTCTACGCCGACGACATTACGGTGTGGACGGCCCGAACCGGGTCCGATGCCTGGATGGAGGAAGCCTTGCAGCCGGCTGGCAAGAACTGTGCACGAGTATGCCAAGTCGTGCGGACTGAGCTGAGCTCCCCAGAAATCGGAGCTGCTCATGATCCAACCGGGAAAACCAAAGCAGGAGCTGCCGGCGAACGTGATCATCACCATCGACGAAACGGCCGTCAAGCCAACACAGCAAATTAGGATTCTCGACCTACTGCTTCAGAGCGACGGGAATGCACACGCCACCGTCACAAAGATCAAGACTACACTTTAAACACGGAAACCTATATACTAGTATTTTTGAGACTGAGTAACCTATGAAATAAAGGTTACAAGTGGTTTATTTTCATGTTTTCGCTATTTTTGTGGGGATTAAAGGTTACAACACCCAAAATGCAAGCAATCTAAAGGTTACCATCACAAACTGCGCAATGTAACCTTTGCGCAGTAACCTATGAGCAACGTGGTAACCTATCTTTCTACCAGCCAGGAGCTGCGCACATGTTGCTTAAAGTGAGGGAATATATTTATTTCAGTGGCAGCGCGGGTGTCGTTGGCGGCAATAGAGATTCTAATATACCACAAGCGCTGAAAATCTATCGCGCCGGCTGAGTACTGTCGTTTTGCGGTGCAATCATAAGCAGACTTACGCGTGATTAAAAGTCTGATTTCTCTTGTGTCGAAGTAAGTTGTTGCATGCAATGGAATTATAGCATTTTGCGGCTGAATATTGTTACGGAAGGATAGAAGGAAAGAAAAGAAGAAGATATAGAGACACTGGCTGCTGGTTGTTGTTGCTGGTCAGCCATATTGACCACACTAACCCTACTTGTGTATATATTGTAAATACATCCAGTCTATACTCCCAACATCCCCGTAACATATTGGGGAGAGGTGCAGGGTAACAAGGCTGGAGACGGAGCTGCGCAGTGGATGTCGCATCACCGTCCCCACCATGACTGTCGGTGAGCACGCGGGTTCAACGTCGTTGCCGCCTCCAACGTCAACGTCACCGCCGCCAGCTACGTCGTCGTCCCCATCGGTTGTGGTTGTTCAAGCCAAGGATCCAGGAACTTTCTGTGGGACCGATGGCGCCGACGTTGAAGAGTGGATGGTCATGTACGAACACGTGAGTGGAGTCAACAGATGGGACCCTACGCTTATGCTTGCTAACGTGTTGTTGTACCTAAGAGGCACGGCAAAGGTGTGGTACGAAAACCACGAAGAGGAGCTGACCAGCTGGCACCAATGCAATAAGAAGCTAAAAGAGTTGTTTGGCCAACCAGTCGGCCGTAAGATTGCCGCAAAGCAGGAACTCGCCTCCCGTGCTCAATCCCCCACAGAGTCCTATGTTTCGTATATCCAGGACGTGCTGGCGCTTTGTCGTGAAGCCGATCGCGACATGACTGAAGCTGAGAAGGTCGGGCACGTGCTGAAGGGAATCGCTGACGACGCCTTTAATCTGCTCATGTGCAAAGGCTGTTCTTCAGTTTGATGCTATCCTCAAGGAGTGCCGACAATTCGGGCAGGCCAAAAGCCGCCGCGTCCTGCAACCATTCGCCAGACTCCCCAATATTGCCGCAACGTCGACGTGTGAAGATCAGCCCACACAGCAGCATGCGTCGCCATCAGAGGACGTGGTGCGAATCGTTCGACGTGAACTGGAAGCGATGGCGCCTGCAGCTTTCTGTTCGCGTCGCCCTGACGCTACCCCTCTTTCAATTCCTCTAGTTCAAGCCAGCGTTCGCCAGGAACTTGAAAGCATTGGTTTACGTTATGTCGGTGCCGTCGCCAACCCCAGAGCCAACGAACGCCCTTCTGCTCTGTTTGATCCACCGCGACGCTTCTCTCCGCGTTATCGCAACCTGACTGAGTGGAGAACTGCGGATGACCAGCCGATATGTTTCACCTGTCGCCGTATTGGTCATGTCGCTCGATACTTTCGCAACATAGTGGCTCTCAGCACCTCGCACGCCCACCAACCTGAACCGTTTTGATGGAAATTCCCGCCGTATTTCGCCCTCCGCCGAGTCTAACAGTGCCGACAACTCTGCCAGGAACACGTCGCTCGCCCTTGCCTCGCGGATACCAGTCTCGTTCACCGCAAACACGTCGCCCGTCTTCCCGTTCGCCGCAGCCACGTCGCCTTTCGTCCCCTGTGGCTTTCGACCGCGTTCCTTCGAAAACTAAGAACTGCAGCCCTCGGACCTGGTGCTGCATTGACAACTACTGCAGCAAATCCTCTGTCTGTGGCCACAAAGCGAAGTCTAATTGACGTCAAAGTAGACGGCGTACCTGTCCAAGCACTCGTCGACACTGGAGCCCACATATCTGTGATGAGTGCTAGCCTACGTAGACGTTTAAAGAAGGTCCTCACCTAAGCAGCTGCACAAGTGCTTCGTGTGGCCGATGGTGGCGTGCTGGTTGTTCTCGGAATGTGTACTGTACGTTTAAGTGTAGCCGGCCGCCCTACTTCTGCTCTCTTAGCTGTGATCGACAACTTCGCTCACGACGTTATCCTTGGGTTGGAGTTTTTATCCAACCATTATGCTCTCATCGACTGCGCAGCCGGCGTCCTTCAGTTGGAACTGCCTCAACTCGCCGATGCTCCAAGCACCGCGCCTGTGCTCGCTTCAAGATGTGCGTCTGTCACCCGAGGCAGTCACTTACGTCGCTTTGACCGCACAGCCACAGGTTCCTGACGGTAAATATGTGCTTCGACCCATCGTCGACGTGCTTCTGAACCGAAACGTTGCTGTTCCGCATACGCTGATCACGGTTACAAATAATGACGTGGTTCTCCCGCTTCTGAACTTCAGCCTGTGCCCTCAAGTGCTTCCGGCCGGCATGTCCTTGGCCAGCGTTTCTAGTACATCCGAATTTGACATTGGGAGTATGGATGGCGAGAGTGGATTATCAGCAGCAATTGCAGCTCACAGCTCTGGTTCTTTCATGGATGACTTCGCCAAAATTATTGCACCTGACCTCACCTCTGCTCAGGCAAAGGACCTCCGTCTCCTGCTCGAATCGTACAGCGACATCTTTGATTTCGGCGACCGCCCTTGCGGCCAAACGTCTGTTGTTCACCATCGTATCAACACTGGAGACATGAATCCTATCCGTCGGCGTCCCTACCGTGTATCACATGCTGAACGTAGAGTAATCCAATCAGAAGTTGACAAAATGCTCCAAAAAGGGGTCATCGAACCATCAGCCAGTCCTTCGGCTTCGCCAGTCGTCCTTGTGAAGAAAAAGTATGGTACCTGGCGTTTTTGCGTCGACTATCGCCATATAAACAAGATCACGCGCAAGGACGTCTACCCATTACCACGCATCGATGACGCCTTGAACTGCTTCCACGGAGCTACATACTTCTCGTCCATTGATCTTTGATCCGGCTACTGGAAGATTTCTGTTGATGAAATGGACCGCGAGAAGACTGCCTTCATAACACCTGATGGTTTATATCAGTTCAAAGTAATGCCCTTTGGCCTATGCTAAGCTCCTGCGACATTTGAACGAATGATGGACTCTCTTCTGCGAGGCTACAAATGGACCACCTGTCTTTGCTATCTTGACGACGTTATTGTTTTTTCTCCCACGTTCAGCAGCCACCTTACGCCACTCGCTGCAAGCGGTCTTCTGGAAAGCAGGCCTTCAGCTGAACTCCACGAAATGTCAATTCGGGCGCCGTCAGATTACCGTGTTGGGACATCTCGTTAACGCAACCGGTGTACAACCAGATCCGGATAAAGTTCGTGCCGTTCGCAGTTTCCCTGTGCCTCCTGCTTCTGACGTGCGCTGCTTCGTCGTTCTGTGTTCTTACTTTCGACGTTTCGTCAAAAACTTCGCCGACGTTGCTCGCTCTTTGACAAATCTTCTAAATAAGAACACGCCTTTCTCATGGGGCCCGGAGCAGGCTCTTGCGTTCGCCGCTCTCATCGGCTTTCTGGCCACCCCTCCCATACTTGCCCACTTTGATCCATCTGCACCGACTGAAGTCCACACTGACGCCAGTGGCCACGGCATCGGTACTGTTCTCGCCCAGCAGCAGAATGGTACCGAGTGCGTGATAGCTTACGCCAGCCGCCTGCTGTCGCCTTCTGAGAGGAATTACTACATCACGGAGCGTGAGTGCTTGGCTTTAGTGTGGGCTGTCGCCAAGTTCCAGCCATATTTGTACGGCCGCACGTTTTCGGTCATTACAGACCACCATGCCCTCTGCTGGCTGTCTTCCCTCCGGGACCCGACAGGACGGCTTGGTCGCTGGGCTTTGCGGCTCCAGGAATTTTCTTTTATTGCCATCTACAAGTCTGGACGTCTGCACAAGGACGCTGACTGCCTCTCTCGTCATCCCGTGGATCCTCCTAATCCTGTTGCACATGATCCGGAGACCTGCGTGTTGGCTTTCACTGACATGTGCGACATGCGCGCTGAACAATATCGCGACGAGTCTTTGCAGGCCATCATCGCCGGAGTGCAATCTGGCAGCACCGGCGGCCCGCGCCGCATGTTCGTGCTGCACCACGGCATCCTCTACCGCCGCAGTATCAACCCTGAGGGCCCTGAGTTTCTCCTTGTCCTTCCTCGTCATCTACGATCCATCGTTCTCGAACAACTTCACGATGCACCAACGGTGGGACACCTTGGAGTTTTGCGCACATACGACATCCAGTCTATACTCCAAACATCCCCGTAACAATATGCTAAACCACATGATTATTCGGTCCCTGAGTGATTTGTAAAACGAGGTCATGTGCTATTTCGAGCCTCTTCTCGCTGTGGCACCAGATGATTTACTTCGCGAATCGCAATTCTTTCAAATCACATGTAATTTTGCGGCGTGCTGCGATAAGAGCTGCTGTGTCCCCTACACCATGTATAGACGAAATGCGCGAAAAACGGTCGCAATTATTGTAAAAATGCAGACGGAGAAGGACAGCACCAGAGAGGGCAGCATCGGTCGTAACTAAAGCCCCTTAAACTTAGTTCGTAACCGGATCCACGCGTTGCCGAGTGCACAACTTGACGCGCTGTTTTGTGACATTGCGCCTGCACTTGCAATATATCAATCGAGGTAGGGAGTCGAAAATAGGTTAAGATGAGAACAGCGGGTATAGGTAAGGAACGAGTAACAGTATAGAGAGCTTCTCAAAATATCAGACGACGGCCACTCCGATATGCGCTAGAGGCGCATGCGCCGACAAACGCCGGCGCTTCACTCGCGTAAAAGCAGAAAAGGTCATGCAAGGAACGGGTGAAAGCATAGGTGAAAGTAACACCACGGCTGTAAGAGTGAGTATTCCTGGCTGCTTGGCGCTTGGCTGTGTTGCACACCGGGAAGTCTGGAAGGCGGGAAGGCGCCTGCGGAGCGCCATTACAGTTCGAATCGTCCAAACCGCTCGCATGAGCCACGCTGTTTTGTGGCGGCGTTTCTTAATTGCTTTGTTCGGGATTTGTAAGTCTTGGGGTTTGTGTGCGCACCGCGAAATCGGTAATGCCGCTAAGCAGCAGGGACATGTGGGGTGTGCTGTGCGGCAGCTGCAACGAACCTTTTGGCGGCTGTCGGCGCTATGTCGTTGTTTGTTCGCCGGACGACTCCGCAGCAAGCGCATTCGTGGCGACTATTGGAACCACTGTCCAGCTGCTCACGGCCGAATAATCAACTTGGGTAAGTGGCCTTTGTTCCAGATACGCATTAACGGCATGCGAGGTCTTCGTTAGTTTAATGCTTGTCAAGTCGGGTGTTTTCGCTGCTTTCATTTTGGTGCTTTTCTTACCTATCTGAGGTTTAGTCGGTTTATCCTTGTGCATGACTGACCTAGGTCGCGACACTTTGTATCGATATATCTGCTTATCTGTGGTACCTCTTTTAGATAAGTACTGCTGCAGCTGCCCAATTTAGTCAGGTGCAATCTCTGAGCAGTACGGTGATAATCCACCGCCAATTATATATCGCCTTCTCACATGCGTAGGCGCGCGGTGGTGATGTGCATGCCTTTGTATGTTCACAAATGCGCACGCTTCTAATGCATGACTGCGGTATTAGTGTTTGAAACCTGAATTCTAGAGCTCTCTGCGTGCTTTCTGTGCTGGTGAACTGGTTTCTGCGCCATAAGCTTTTGACGCTACGTTTCGGGCACAAGTGAAAATATTTAATGTGTGGTGCTACAGAACCATGCTTTATGCAGCACGTAAACAAACCTACACGATGGAGGCTTCAGTGCAGCATAGACGGCTTGCAGGCAACATGAATAGCGTTCACGAGGGTTGCGCGGGATTAAAGTCTGATTTCTCTTGTGTCGAAGAAAGTTGTGACATGCAATGTAATTTAGCATTTTTGCGGCTCGATATGCTAAAGCACATGATTATTCGGTTCGTCACTTTAAAACAGCGCAAATCTGTTCTCGGTCTTCTGAACAACCAAATGAACGCCCAACTTGTAATAAGTGCAAAGCCAAAGCATCTGAGCATCCCGTACAAAGTACCACGAACCTTCGAGCTTGCTATCGTTGTGTAGCAACTGATAATCTTGCAAACAGTCCTGCATGTAAGGCCCGCACGCGCAGATGTCGTCGCTGCGACAAGATTGACCACTTAGATTTTACGTGTAGGTCGTCTGGATATTCAGCTAAAGTTCGAAAAGTTGATGACGACGACGACGCTAGCTCCCAGAGTAGCGGAAAAACAATTTGTGTTGTCAATGGAAACAAGCATGGCATTTACGCATCCGACGCTGTGGAAGGTCGCCCTATCTCGTTTCTAGTTGATACGGGATCTTCTGTCACTATTCTGGCTGAAGAACTCTATCATCAGTTTTTTGCAAGCACTTAGCCTTTGAAACCTACCTCAGTGCAGCTTTTCGACTACTCCAAGTCAAAGATAAGAGTTCGAGGATGTTTTGTCGCGTCAGCTGCGTTCCAAGACAGAACTGCTTGTATTCTTCTGGATGTTGTATGTGAAGGCACCACTGTACTGGGCTTAGACGCCATTGCGGCACTACAGATGAATATTGAAGGTAAATCGCTTCAGTGTCTTGCATTCGCCTCCAACACTCCTACATTGCCAGCTGAGCTACGCTCAGAGTAGACAAGCAGCTCGGACTTGCCAAAGGATTCAAACACAATGTTAAGGTTCGTGATTTCATTCTACCCGTTGCCAGCAAGTTCCGACGGCTGCCGTTAACCCTTCGTGAACAAGTGTCGGCTGAAGTACAGAAACTTGAAGCCCAAGACATAATCGAGCGCGTTGACGCCTCTCAGTGGGTTTCTTCTATAGTGGTTGTTCGCAAGAAGGAGGGTTCCATACGAATGTGTGTTGATCTGCGAGAGCCCAATAAAGCTATAATTGTTGACAGCTTTCCACTACCACAGATAGATGAGCTGCTGCTCAGCTTAGCTGGCGCCAAGCGATTCTCGAAGCTGTATTTGGCGTCTGCCTACCATCAACTAGAGCTCGATCCTGCGAGTCGTGATCTGACTACCTTCATCACGCACGACAGGTTTTTTCGTTTTAAGAGAGTATGTTTCGGCTTGGCTTCAGCCCCGTCAGCATTTCAAAAGATGATGCATCTCATACTGAAAGGGTGCAAAGGTGTACTTTTCTACATCGACGACATTATCGTATATGGTCGTTCTCGAGAAGACCATCTTTCAAATCTTCGCATCGTTTTGCAACGACTTTCTAAAGCGGGCCTGAATCTCAACCAGAAGTGCATTTTCGACGTCACGGAACTAACGTTTCTGGGACATGTTGTGAACGGCAAAGGACTCTTTCCACTAGCGTCACCTATCCAAGCGATGAAAGAAGCTCCGGCGCCTTTGTTCCCTGCTTGGTCTGGCGGGATTTTATTCCAAGTTCGTTCCCCATTTTTCCGATGTTGTGGAACCTTTACGCGCATTGCTTCGAGGCAACGAGCCATTTGCTTGGACGCCAGCTGCCGAAGAGAGTTTCGTCCGTTTGAAATCACTGCTGACAACTTGCAACGTTCTACATTTCTTTGACCCGAACTTACCCGCCATCGTCACGACCGATGCCTCCGGGTATGGCCTGGCGCTGTGCTGCAACAAGATAACAAGGGAATTCTACAGACGGTTGCCTTTGCCTTCCGTACCTTGACTCCACAAGAGAGGAAGTATCTGCAGGCAAACGTGAAGCCTTAGCATGTGTTTGGGTCTGTGAACATTGGCACGTGTACCTTTTGGGTCGCTCCTTTGTCTTGCGAACCGACCGCAGTGCTCTTGTCACCTTGCTATCAAACAAAGGTGTTGGACATCGGCCATTGCGAATTTCACGTTGGTCAGCGCGACTTGTTTGTTACAACCACACCGTAAAGTACCGTAAGGGAAGCGATAATGTGGTGGCTGGTGCGCTCTCTCGACTGCCTTTGCAAGGAGAAACCAATAAGGTTGCCGAAGATGAGTTCGTTTGCCTTCTTTCTCCGATGTTAACCATTGCAGAATTACAAGTGGAGAGTAGCATCTGACAGTACAATCGCAAAAGTCATGGACTTTGTTTTGTCCTCTTGGCCTGATACAAAATCTCTGGAAGTGGAGCTAATGCTATATTTCATGTACGTGCAGAACTATCTATTGTACACGACTTGCTTTACCGTGGTGACAGGATCGTAATTCCAAGTATCCTTACTCGTCGTTTGATAGAAGTCGCACACGAATCCTACCCGGAGATCAGTCGTACGAAAAGCCGTTTGCGGGAGTTGTACTGGTGGCCTCGAATGGATAACCACGTAGAACAACTGGTTAAAACATGTGTTGTGCATCGTTCCTCTGTGTTCTAAATACAACTAGGTGAGTAAAAAAAGTAGAGACATCCGGGAAACCGGATGACAATGTTATATTTGTGGAGGTTTAGTTATGCAGAGCAGACGCCCACCATTACAAACACATGATGTTCAAAAAAATGTCGCAGTTTCGCCCGAAAGGCGAAGCATCAATTGCGATAGGAAATTGGTAGAGAGCTATTCGGAGTAGGGATAGTAGAGTAGTTTTATCGGCCGCATAAACTTGGACACATTCGCTTTCTAGCTGAATTGACAAGCGTCGTGCCATCGCGCACAAGCAAACATGAATAGATCACACTGAATGGCCGCAGACAACGACTGTCAAAGCGCTGGCAGCAAGCGCAGCCGCTGCAGCGGGCGAAGAATCATGCGGTCTATCGCTTCAACGGAAACTGAGCGGCGAATGCACAGCGCATACAAAGGTCAGAGCCATGTGGAGATAAGAGACGGTGCGGGCGACGGCCACCACAGCCAGTGCAAGCGTCTTTGTTGGCAGAGTAAAAGCCGCTCCCCCCCCCTCCCTCCCACGCTGCCTCCCCGCTTTTTTTTCTTTCAAGTGGGAGATTGCGTTGCCAGTTCCCCTTGCGCTGGGTTGCAAGATAAGCACTTGGTGCCGTAGCACCAAGTGCTTATCTTGCACTTGTCTTGCACCGTCTTGTCTTGCATTGTCTTGCACTTATCTTGCGCCGTAGCACAGCGCCCACGGCCTTTCGCGCGACAATCGCGTTTGCTTTCCGCCGTGCGTTGGCTCTCCGTGACGGCGCGCGGCGACGATTTTATCGCCCTTGGAATCTATACGGAACCTCACGGCGACGGCGACGGCAGAAATCCGGTTGAAGTGTCCATATAATTTCTATCGTAATAAAAAATGTGTCGTTGGTCTCGTTAGTAGCCTTCAGAACTAAAGACGCTTGTTGCCGCTTGTCCAGCACGAATATATCGGGTGTTTCAGCGAACACTTTCAACAATAATTAAAGGATGCCTGTGGCAGATAGCACAATTCTAGTTCATTAGCTGGTCTACTCGTAGAGGCGGACATTGCTAGCAGAAATAATTCTAATGCGTAATCGACTAATTAACAAAGATCACTAATTAAAATTTCAACTAATGACCTTATGACCTATATCGCAATTTACAAATTCTAGCCGTGGAGTTCGCAAGGCGGACCCACTTGCAACGAATTATCTGGATGACACCCGTTTCGAGATTTCAATTCCCGAACTTTGCAGAGAAATGCATTGGCGTTCCAATTACTTTTGTGCTTCAATGCATAAAACGACGTTTTGTTAAGGAAGTAATGGAACGCCGATGCATTTTTCCGCAAAGGTCGGGCATTATTATCTCCAAACTGGTGTCATCCTGAGAATTCGTTCCATGTGGATCCACCCTGCGAACTTCACAGCAATAATTAGTAAATTGCAATATGAGCCATAATGTAATTAGTTAAAAACTTAATTTACAAATTTTTGGCAATTAGTCGATTATGCATTTCAATTTTTTGTGCAAGTAATATCCCTTTATTCGAGTAGACCAGCTAATCAACTAGAACTGTGCTATCTGCCACAGGCAAACTTTACAAATTTTTGAAAGTGTTCGCTGAAACACCCTGTATAGGAAGCGCTTCCGCACAACGGGCAGTAACCCAACAAGCGAAAAACGGGATACCACTACTGCAGAATCACTATTAATTTCGAGAGCTTGTAACAAGACCAGGAACGTGAAAGTTTCGCCACATATTACGGATAATGAATCCGAAATTTCCCACGAATATCAACCAGCGCACTTCCTGTTCTTTACTCTGGGATTCATTCGGTTTTTTTGTGATTTTCATTCCTTGCTGATATTACATTACGTTACACCTTGTACGAATTCCCGTAGCAATGCGTTCCTGTGAACTACTTTTCTCCACATAGAACTCTTTACTAAGTGGGCTACCTTCAACGGGCCGTATGAACAAATGTGTCAATGGCATCGTGACGTACCACACTTGCAAGGCAAAGTACTTTTCCAAATGCGCCAGGGCTGGGTTTCCACCCACCATCATGCTCCCTGTAGCTTTGTATAGTCTTTTGTTACTTTTTTTGTTTCTTCCTTTTTCTTTAGTCTCCTTCCAGTATGCTGACATTCCACTACGCTATACCGCGTACGAACTGGCGCAACAAGACGCTTTAAGGAAGGTCAACTCGTTGTTGTGTTCGCAGAGTTCGTTTAGGACTGTGGTTAATATTGCGGATAACAGCCGTATGAATGCTTGCATATTAATTTTGTGTAAAACCCGTAACTGATCCACCCGCATACCTCCGCATACAGATTTGCTACAGTAGTTTGTCCAACATGCTAAGCTTGATCTTGGTGACATGTAAAGTTCTGTCGTTGCAGTGGGCTAAATTCCATACCCCTCGGGAAAGACAGTCACACTCGGATGCTCTTTCATGCGTAATTTATTTCAGAAGCCGCTGTTAACCGACACGATTTTTTGTCCGCCTGCGCATGATGACAACCTGCATTTTTTATGCAGAAGATATACACAATTCTCGTTCTTGCTGACTAAGGACAAAACGAAAACCAACTACGGACCACGTATACACAAGAAAATAGAGGAAAACCATCGTTTAGTAATCGTTGGCCAAGATATTAATTAAGCTAAGAAAATTATTATTTCGTCAAACGTTACACCAAAACGTGCCGTCTATTTCCAGACAATCTGAAGTAGGTGTCATGTACAGCTATTTTAAGGCTCTGGAAGCCAATGTACATATATACAGATTACGTAATGTTCACTAAAGGCTGTAATTACCTTCAAAAAACTAAAGATATATCCTACCTCACCCATAACATGCTTCCTACATCAGCGGTATATTAAAAAAAACATGCCTCGTGTACCTCACCGAGGAGAAACAAGAACCAACGGCACGCCTCGTATAAGGCTTATTGGTAGAAAACCATTATTTCCCAGAAACTTCCGCTATAGCGCCGTTGCTTCAAGAAGAGGGGAAGCTTTCCAAACGTTTCATATAAGGGCTTTAAACACGACAATAACAAGTGCTTGGTCATATTTACATATCCCCCGTTTAACTCACACAATTGAACGTTTGCCTGCATTTCACCCCTAACAATTCTCACATTCCCTAACTATACATACATCGCGAGTGATAAAAATTTCTTTCGGAGAAACTTTAGGAAGTGCAATGCCGTTTTGTGAACGCTTATAGTCGCGCTAGCTGTTTCGCTGCAAAAGAAAGTAGAAAACTTGGAGGACGCCTCGCTTTTCAGAGTGGAACGCGATAGCGTTATCGGGCTCCGTTCACATCACATTTTTCTTTATAAATAGGCTTCAATGCAACACACAACGTGGGAAAGCCAGCTTACAAACACCAAGCTTACACTGATCCACTTAAAGTTGGCTTCATTTTAAAGACAAATGCATTGCTGGGCAAAGAAGCTCGAGACAAAGAAGCTCGAGAACAAGTTAAGCACCGCACAAAGAGCGATGGAACGAAATATCTTAGGACTAACGTTAAGAGACAGGAAGAGAGCGGTGTGGATCAGAGAAGAAACAGAGATAGCCGATATTCTAGTTGACATTAAGAGGAAGACATGGAGCTGGGCAGGCAATGTAATGCGTAGGATGGACCATTAGGGTTGCAGAATGGATACCAAGAGAAGGGAAGCGCAGTCGAGGTGGGCAGAAAACCAGATGGGATGATGAAGTTAGGAAATTTGCAGGCGCAAGTTGGAATACGCTAGCGCAAAACAGGGGTAATTGGAGATCGCAGGAAGAACCCTTCGTCCGGCAGTGGACATAAAATATAGGCTGATGATGATAATGATGATGCATTGCTCGGACGTCATATTTACAGGAGGAATTTAAGCCGTCCTACATCAAAATGTTAAATCCCTATGACCTTTTTTAATATTGTAATAACTTTTGCTGTTGCCCCGAGGCACGCGCGTGTCCAAAATTTAGAAAGGCTTGGTTTGCAACATTCCCCTCAATGTTGCCTAGAACCAAAGTGCAGCCAACGACCATCAGAATCGGAGCACGCTTAAGCTTCGCCTTTAAGAATGGAACGCGATTGTATTCAAAGATCCCTGGCTGTTTATCAGGCTTTCCGACGACACTCAGACAATCCGACGGTAGCACGCCTGTTGGTTGTGGTTAAGTCGTACTTAAGGAATTTTCTGACGGATTTTACCGTCAGAAATTCATTTTTTTAACTAACGCCTTGCGCCACGCGGAGGACCTGTGTGGTCTGGGTGGTTCGGGATGATGTAATTCGGCATTATTTACGCCAGACGCCGATGCTTAACACCGAAGCCGACACCGACGCCCCATTTTCTACGACACGGTGCACTTAACGCTGTCGCGGTAAAAATTCAGAGGCGTTCCACTATGTGAAGATCGAAGACCAGCGAAGCTGTACTTGGTGATAAATATATTGAGTTATATATGGTTAATTGTTATATTCACTTATTAAAGACACATACATATGTGATGTTCCGGAACAGAAGAAGAAAACTGAAGAGGTAAGAGGCACACGGAGACGAAGAAGAGAAAGAAGCGTTCAAGATGGATCCTTGTAAATAAAACGGCTCTACATCTAAATCTAAATGAGTGTATTTTAACTCGTACTTTATATTTGGCGCAGCCGACCATGTGGCTTGAAGTAACGTTAGTAAGAGCCGACAGGCAGGCGGCCATGAAGACCTATCATCTCGATGGCGAAGATCCAGTGCATCTTCAGGAATCATCGACTTCATCGGAACTGCTTCGCATCATCACTGAGAAGAGTGAACTGAGCGAAGAGGACCTCGTCGAAAAAGGTGCGGTACGCATCGATGTTTCAATGTCCGAATTCTAGACTATGTTTCCGGGACATTCAGATATATATTCCAAGAACGAGAATGACCACACGAATAACGCCATGTTGCAAGCGCTGTTGCAACAGCAGACCACACAGTACAAGCAGCAGCAACGGATTATCGAAGCAGTTTCCGATTATCTGAAAGCCCAGAAAACACTTAGAGAAGACATTAATCCTGATAGTTTCTATGGGGCTTCCAATGCAGCGAACTTGTGGCTCAGATGTAATGAATATGCATGTACGCAAAACCAGTGGACGTCATCGGACGACAAATTATGTAACATGCGCCGTCTTTTATTAGGAAATGCCAGAAAATGGTATGCCATGCGAATCGCAAGGCAATTGTCTGATCCATGGCACAAATGGAAAGAGAGTTTTCTTTCCGCTTTTGAGCGAAATCCGATTGACAGATGGGACGAGGCAATAGTGTTCAGACACAGAGAAGGGACACTTCTGGTTTATTTTTTCGAGAAGAGATGACTACTTTACATTACCGATCCTAGTCTTCCGGACTCTGCAATCTGGCTGTTGATAATTAAAGGCATGACTTACGAATCGCAAAGAGATTGCACTGTCGAACCTCCACGGATGACTTACTCACTAAGAAAAAAAGAGTATCCCTTACTCTTTTCGCAGAGTCTGGACTCACCACATATATGACACACTTTGGGGGAGACACCCGAACTCTCTTTTGCCAGAGAGCTCAGACTATCTGTGATGTATACAAGGTGGTTACTTAACTCCTCACGCAATAGTCATGCACACTCTTTGCTTGTAGTCTCCTACTAGAAGAAGGTTGCAATACTACTGCTGAGGGAGTCTGTTAACTCGTGTAGATGAGTCAGACGACTGAAGATAAAGGGTCACATAACCACTGATGAAGGAGTCAGGTAACTATTCTTGACGAGTCTGATGACTCCATTAGTGTGTGTCGCGTTACACATAGTGCAGGACTCTTGCAAATAGAGTAAACTAACTAATGCATTTAAATCATTCGACTCTTGGCTGGCAGTGTCGAGCCCCTTTTCAAAATGAGTCAAAAACTTTTGCTGCCAGTGCAAAGTTACTATTGTGAAAAAACAACATAGAATAGTAACGAATCCATAGCTAATCTGCTAAGAACCATGTGGCAGGTTAGCAACAAAAAGTGAATATTTCAACACTTGTTATTGTCTTTTGGAAGTGTCAAATGAATCAGTCAGCAGAGAATCACCGTGTACACAAGACAGTTCTCTTACTATTAAACTGGAATCAATGGCCAACCAAGCAAAACAGTATTAAAGAAACACCCAATATGCACCTTGCAGCTGCATGTGCATGACACTGCAATGTCACTCTGAGCCATAATGACACCCCAATACAGTATGTCACTCCTAAAAAGTTCAATTCACCCCAACACAAGTCATAAAGTTATAATATGTCAATAGGTTCTTAAGCTAAACCTATTTCACTGTACTCACATGCGTATTTTTATTTCGAACTTAATTTGACCTCCTACGCAAATAAAGTACACATACATATAACGAAGGGCTACACTGGTGCAAAAAGGAGAACCAGATAATAAAGTGCAATAATAACAATATTCCAACTTAGATTACATAATCTATGCATTACAAAATGCAGAGAGCAACTGGTTGGCAATCGATAACCCAATTTAACAGTAAGAACAGCTTTCTTACCGTATGGTACTCTTGTTGGCACTTTTCCCACACAACTCATGCATGTTTCTTAGCTTGAGTTGAAAATTGATCTGAAAAACACGATATTAAAAAGTTGTGCATCAATTTTATTCTTTCATACAATCTGCAACAGTGCATATAAACCTAATAACTGACAATGTTACAGAAAACATACAGCAATATTTAAGCTAAACATTTTATTTAGGTTGACATAAACATGTTTTTTAAGACTAAGTTTTTTAAGACACCAACAATTTCACTCATTGCAATAAGCACTAATACAATACTTGCCATAAAGCAAACACGCTGGCAAAATATGCAGCACAGGTAGCTGTATTTTGTTACGACAAAGATAGCGCATGAATGACGAGGACAAGGAAGGAAGCAAACCAGGTGATAACTAAACTGTACCCAGCTACACACATGCAGCCGTAACAATACAATACACGTGGTGCAAGAGGAGCCAAAAGACACAGAAAGTAGAGGCGTGAGGAAGGCTTCTTCTCTTCACAAGTCACCCTGTAAGAGCAGATTAGGTACCGGCTGTAATGTACCCTCAGTAAACGCATTAAGTTACATTAGGTGCCACCGTTTGCATGTCACTCGTATAAAGTTCTTGTGAGTTTTCATGTTCTGATTTTTAACTTAGCATGCATGACTGAGTTACGTAAAGCCTACCTATGGCTTGGCACATACAGAAAAAATGGGTTTCCATGAACACTGGAGGTCACAGAAGGTAGACTGACACATTACACTAATTTTTATTTATTTTGTCTTTGTGATTACGTACCACAGTAGTCTTTTGTACAGTGAAAACATCCACACAATGCACAGTAGGCAGCCAAGTGTGAATATCTGTTTTTAATTTCTACCTTTCTCTGGTGTCACCTTAAGGTAACATTGGTGCGAAGGCTAGTCTACTCATCATATGCGTTCCCACACAATAGGAGCAGCTGATAAGCCAAGCTAATGGTTCGTGAAATAAAACATTTTCTGCGCTGAACTTTCCACTGCCGCTCCTACCTAGAGTGACTTTTTGCTTTGTTGTGTACTCTAACAAATAGGGTACGCAGTTCATTTGATGCCGAAAGCAACTCTCACACCATAGGGGATGCAACATTTTTTTTAATTGTATACAAACTTTTGAATATACGGCTTGGTATCTTTATCTTTTCGACGACCTTTAACCTTAGCCACTTTGCTACATTTTTGCAGGTGCAGACAGGATATTGCACCAATGCTAAGCTAAGAAAACACCAGAGCAAGGTATAAAGAAAAAACAAATATTCATAAATTTGGTGTCCAATGTGCAATGGGTGGATATGTTTCAATGTACGACAAAACGACTTGGTAGATAAACATAACACAAAACATAAGAAAATTAAACGTGAAGCCTACGATATTAGTAACCGGGAAAGTTATGTGTAAATTAACTTTCGTGACTCGCAGTGATGAGGAAAATGTTTTTAGAATATGCGTCGAGGCAACCTAACACGCCCCTTCCTGTTTTTGTTTCTTCTTAGTGTGCTGTCACTGTTGGCGCTTCATCTTTTGAAAGCTATGCACCAACTAGCCCCCCAACGTGTTTTACTGGAGGCAACCTACATCACTCATGCTCACAAAGGAAACAAAATAAAAACAAGCAAGATCAGAAGAACTTCTCACTTGCAACATACAAATAAGACACCTCACATTACTGATTTATGTATTTACTCAGGATAAATTACATCTGGCGAATATTCTGCTCTTAAAAGATGACACTCAACGAGTAAAAGCCTTGGGTGGCCATTACTTTTTATCAGTGGCGTTCAGCTCTTCTGAGCACATGCACATTTTATGGCACAGCTGCTTGGATGTAGCTGGGCACAGTTGTGAGTCAACGCCAATCCTATTATGGTCCTACACTATCATCGTTATAATTTATAATAACAAATAGCCTAACTATCTGGTGTATCAACAGTATTTTAGAGACGACATACTGACAGATTTCACTGCACATTGCTAAGGAGGCCAGTACATCATTTCAGATTTCAAGAAACAGTTGTGGGGCAGAACAAATGCTGAAGACAAAAAATCTACGAATGACTAGTACCTGCATAATTAAATACAATGTACTAGCTCTTTCTGCAATGAATATCTCTATTACCAAGAATCATAGGCTGCAAAATTGCAAGATAACAAGTGCGCGATAATTGCCAATGTAATCTTAAACAAGATCACAATAATTAAAGTAGAATAATTTCAGCAGAAGGTTGACATTGCACTATTGAGGCTAGTCAGTGCTGAACGTATGGCTAGTTGATAAGAGAACTCAGACTGGCAGCCCTGAAATATTTGTTACCATACTTGGTGGAGCATGCCTTGCTGTTTCAGATATTACTTTGCCACAAAGCCTTTTGTAAGCCCTGTAGCCCGATTCTCTGTGGAACAGAAATCAAT
>NW_023606479.1:0-21770 GCF_013339745.2 Dermacentor silvarum
AATGAAACGGACAGGCGACATCGGGACAACGTAGCACCCATCGTCTCTGAATCACGCTCTCTGGCTTCCCGGCAGTCATTTTCATTCTGTCGCGGTGCGTCGAGATCGAATTGCCAACTCCTTCCGCAGATTTTGTTCTTCTTTTTTTCGTGTTCGTTTCGTTGAACTACATTTACTCAAGTACATTCTGCTGTCTCTTCAGGCGCACGTAAAGTCTGCCGATGAGGCTCGGCCAATGTTAATTGGCTCGTGCTTCAGTTGAGATTGTGCATTGGCGCGAGGTACACGCTCAAGCGGTACATCTAGAGCGTATGCTAACAAAGCTGTAACCAACAATTTATAAATATACCAGGAGAGGCTGTGTTTCTGCGTTGTCATTCTGCCCACTTTGTGTTATGGCAGTTTTGTTGCACTCCATTTTTAACGAAGAGCAGCCTCAACTCAAGGTTCAAGAACGACATAGCAGGCTCCAGCTCATTGCGACGAACTGCACACAGAGCATATATGCATATCGCATGTGTACGATGTGTACATAGTTTACTGTATGCATATCATCGTCATCCGCACTTCCTCTCCCTACCCACACTAAAACACATCACATGGGAGTGTCCCAAGAGGCCTCCGCACATAGACAGCGCAATAATACTGAAGCATCCACTCATGAGGAATAGGCAGTGGGAGGCATGGCTTGTGGACGAGGGCCGGGAGAGGCAATTGGCTCTTCTGGACCGAACCCAGCGAGCCGCTCGTGCCAGTGGAGCCCTGGAATAGGGCCCCCCCCCCCCCCCCCCCCGTGCCTCCTTTTATTTATTTATTTTCAATAAAGTTTTTACTCACTCACTCACTTCCTATTCTACCTTAATTCTACGCCGAGCACGTAACAGGCCAGAGACAAGGCTCCTCCGGCTGACCTGCACTGCCTTTCTCAGATTCAAAATGTTCTGTTTCTCTCGCGCATACATCGAAATTCCGGGTATTTATCTGCTTCCGAAGATGACGACAACGAAGATCAAGAGTAGCGACTATTTGAGGCAACAACATTTGCTAATTGTCGCAGAAACGCTGGAAACGCTCATATTATTAGGGATGAAAAATCTAGAATACGGGCTTGAGTGTTCAAATAGTCTCGTACAGTGACAAATTGGCCTTCCGCATCCGCAGTAGAAGCCACGTGACCCGCACTAATGGTTTTGAAATAGCGTCCATTCCCATACACTTTTTTTATTTTTTCAAAGCACGGCAGTGCCATATTTGACACATTCTTCGAAAAGAAGCTGCAGGCCACTGTATACTTAAGCAACCTTGTTACGCTTCCAGAGATAACTCGAAAAAAAAAAAAAAAAAAAAGGAACAACTTTTAAGTGGGTCTCGTGCGACATGAACGACAAAGCAAATAAAACGATGCTGAATGGTAGTGGACATGCAGGTATTCAGACATAGACCAAGTCTCCTCGTGGGAGACCTGAGCCCGGGTCGTTAAACTTCGCCGGATTTTAATATAGTTGTTTCCATCCATCCATAGACTATGTTTATCATGCTTATTAATTGCAGCACATCAGCCGACGACTCAGTGGAATTTCGACCGATTCTCCCAGACCGACATTCACTTGATTCATATATATATATATATATATATATATATAAGGCCGTTATTTCAGTGAGAAATTCTCCGAGGTCACATGAAGTTTCATTAAAGGTTAAATATGTTGTTGCAGGAAGAAAGCAGGCCCACGAGTGCAAATTCATATATATATATATATATATATATATATATATATATATATATATATATATATATATATATATATATATATAACATTTCATAGCAGTAGCACTTCAAGAAACTTCGTGTGACCTCGAAGAATATGCGGGTGAAGCCGGTACGAATCTTCCTACCCGCCGCGGTGGCTTAGCGGCTATGGGGTTGCGCTGCTAAGCACGACGTCGCGGGATCAAATCCCGGCTGCTGCGACCGCATTTCCGCGGGGGCGAAATGCAAAAACGCCCGTGTCCTGTGCATTGGAGGCATGTTAAAGATCCCCTGGCGGTCAACACTAATCCGAAGACCCCCACTACGGCGTGCCTCATAATCAAATCGTGGTTTCGGAACGTAAAACCCCTAAATTCAATTCAAGAATATTTCTTCGTGTAATTGTCTTATACTATCATTATAATACTGCTTCACCTTTCCGGCGAAAATGCAGCCTCTTTTCTCTTTATTGTGAGTCCGAGTATAGGCGCTGATGAGCATGACGGCTATTGATTCTGATTTCGAGTGAATCCGGCTAGGGCTCATATCGGTTACTGAGTGAATTATATATATTTATGGCCTCTGCATGCAAGCGGCGATGTTCCCATCCCTAATAAATGCTGTAAATTATTAGAACTTCTTGAAATTTCTTTTTCATAAGTCGTTAGCATTGCCTACTGGAAAGAGAAGCAATACTGTGACACATCCTCTACGTGCATTTCATACGCCGTAGATAAAAGACTCTTCCAAAAGGGTCACTGAAGGCTGCAGGTTTCTTTCGGGGTAAAAAAGAAAAAGAGCAGGTAAAGCAATTTTAAGCGAGGTGAACATACACCAACATATTCACTCTCTAGGCATAGGCTCGTCCTTTTGTATCTTTCGTTGTGCCCGTTTGTTTAGAGCAAAATTTTATGATGTGGCATGTATTATCCGTACCATTAGAAACAATTGTTAGTTGGCTACCTCCTTCCCTTGAAAAAAAAATGTAATAAACGTTGTCCTGTGTATATATTTCAATATATTGTGTCTGTGCATTATGTACATACTGGAAAAAAAACTGTTGAAGGGAAGAAATACGGACGAGGTAGCCTCCGCTGGTGCTTCTAATGCGCAATTGCCCTCCAATTGTAAGGATTTTCGGAAATAAAGCGAAACTATGAAGCGAAAGCCATGCATGTCTGTGCCAACAATAGTGCAGTATAGCTGTTAACTCCAATAAAATTTCAAGTGAAAATGTAGCGGCAACTCAAAAGAAACTTCAAATCATGCAGGTAACAGAACTATGGCAATTATACTTTAGGGAGAGGGCTCTGCCCCCCCCCCCCCCCCCTTCTGAAACTCCGGAGGGGGCCCGGGCCCCGGAGCCTCCCCGTAGTCGCCGCCTATGTATTTGTTCGTACACTGCGGATCATGGCCAGTAGTTACATTTACTGAGGAGGGTTACATATTTGTTACATATAGGGCTGAGGATTGGTTCATGTCGTTCTTACAGAAGCTTGCTTAACTATATATCTTCGCTTAGTTAGGGAAAGTTCTAGGACTGGCCGGAGCTCCAAACTGCTCATTTGTCTTGCGAACAAAAAAAATTTAGGGTTAATTAACGAAACTTCGTTCATCATGCACATAACTGGGCAGATTACTGCTTACCCAGGCGCGGATCCAGGGGGGATGTCCGGATGTCCTGACCCCCCCCCCCCCCCTCAAATTTCTGCATCGCCCCCTCGCTGACAGGGGGATGGCCCTGTCGCAAATATATATATATATATATATATATATATATATATATATATATATATATATATATATATGGCCACCAGCATTCTTCAAAAGTATTTTTCGCGAGTACCATTGGTATCAGCTCTGTAGAAGTAAAGCTAGCTCGCTCACAAGCTTAGTTGTATTCCGTAGGAGTGTGGTGTCGTGAAGTTGCCGTAGTTTTTCTCATAAACATCTTGGACCTCCTCGCGCCGGCCGTGCCTTACTCGTCCCGTCGGTGGCGTCGAATGAACGAGGGGACGTCCCTTTTGCCAAGCACGCCGAGGTCCGCTCGAGCGCGCCTGATTAACTTAGTTTCCCCTTGGGGTGTCAACGGTTACCTCATTCGCTGTCATCGGTTCCGCGACCAACCTGCTTAATGAAAGAGATCTCTCGCTGAAGTGTTCATATATAAATAAAAACAACTAACAGCTAAACTAAGAACCACGCATAGGCAACTTTTTTTAGCTGTAGCACTCATTGGGATCGCAGTTGCACGTTGACAATATCCAGTACGAGCACAGTACCGTTCGTACGCTACAAGTTTTTAATTGTGACTTCGCAGTTTTATTGTCGTACATTAAGCATAGGAGGCTCAAACCCGCCGGATCCGTTTATCTGAGTGGGCGTTCTCGCGGAGTGGGGCGAAGTCTCTAGCCGCGGCTGCGAAGTGGGGGAGCGTGACGTCAGCGGCGAACGCCAGCGCGCGGGCCTAGGATGGCGTCGCGTGGTTAGAGAAACGGGAGTAGAGTGACCTAGAATATGGGAGAGTGTCCAAAGCGCCGGCTCCGGCGAGGGCCTTTTTCTGTGAACTGCCGCGCCGCGCCGCTGCTGCTCCGGACCCGTGGGCTTTTCGCGCTCGCGAAGCGCACGGGAAGCGAGGGTCGTCTGCTACGCGCTGTAGTTTTTGCGTTCGCTTTCCACGCAAAGCACTTAAACTCTATTTAACTTCAACAGTGGGGTGCTGCATGCAGCTTACCCTTCTTTGAGCGTTTCTTTGTGCTTGGGCAGCAAGATAATGCAAAAACTAACGTATCAAACTCATCAGCGCGGCCTAGCTCCGGTGCTAGAGTTCGGGAACGGTATTACGGTAACTGTGCGTGCATGCGTATAAACGCACTAAGTGAGCCCGTGCAAGGAAATAACGTAAAAAAAGAAACGTTATTCCCATGGGTACGCGGGCAATAGCACCATGCTTGCAAGAATAAGAGTAACGAAAAAAGTAAATTACTCGCGCAGTCAAGTGAAATACTTACGTGCGTGCAGTGACCGCTTCGCTCACCACTACGTGCATTTCGCTCATGGTTAGTAGTGATTTAGAGCCATACGCATATGTGTTTATTGATAATTTTTTTAGCCTCGACAATACTTTATTATGAACAGAGCGCCATGAGAAGGTGTACACGAACAATTCTTGCTGTACGCTAACTCTTCAATACAAACTTCGCGCAGGATGTACCTTAAGGTTCATCGTGAGCGAAGCTGGTTTCAAATTCAGACATTCGAAAGAAAAACCATTCCAGCCAATAGGTAAATAAACATAAAAACAGGGTGAACAAATATATATTTTTCTACATTAAAATGAATAGATAGCTACTACTGGCCTAGCTATTCACTCATTTCTTATGTAAAAGTTATTGCAGCAATAGCCTTGTTTTATTAATCCGTGAATCCTCTCTGAACTTACCAACATAACTTCTGATGATATATAATAGTTAACGTGTGATTTTTTACATAAACTAACAAGCATTCATGGCGCGTGATGATGTTTGTGCTTGCATTATATTGAGTGGAAAATCGTCTTGAATATTGAAAACTTCGATGCACTACAAATATCGCTATTGATTCTGCATATCACTAAAATTGTTACCTTCAATCAGTAAAACATGAGAAGTTTATGTTCTGGTGATTAGTTGCCTCTTTCATTACGTAACTACAAGTATGTAAATATTTATCAGTAAGTATATTTGCTGTGTACGAATCAGCGAGCATACGTAATAAATATTCCTAAAGTTACTTTCATGTTAAAATTCGCTTAGTGTTTGCGCTCTTGCAACACAGGAAGGCGAAAGAAGAGTTGCACATCCGTAAAGCGTCATGTTCGTTTTCTGACGTTCACTCGTAATTATGAAATGAGACGTACGTACACAATGTTGCACTGTTAGCATTTCATTCATTTTGGTTTGTCTTGCTTTTTGCCGCCGTATATTTCTCGCGTACCCTTTACGTACACGCCGTGGTAGCTTAGTGACTTTGGCAGGTTGGCTCGAGGACGCGGGTTAGATTGACGGCCACGGCGGCTTACATTTCGATGGAGGCGAAATGCATAAAGCACCCGTGTACATAGATATAGGTGCACGTTAAAGAACCCCAGGCGGTCGAAATTACCGGAGCGCTCAAAACGGCGTCTCTCATAGCCATATTAATTGTGATGTTTGGATGTAAAACCCCAGAAGTTATCATTACTATTATTACCCTTTACCTGTGCTCTCAGTTCTTCATGATATATGGGTAAGTTCCACACGTTGAGATCGAGATTAGCATTCAACACGTTCTTATCGTCACACCCACACCACGAGAGGGATTTCTGGACGAAAAATGCGGGTTTGCACCACACGTCATACTGTTGTCGTTAATCGCGACATGAATGCAAGTATGTCAAGTTACTAATGCCATGACCCATCAGTCATCTTAGTCACACATTTGTGCCTTTCCACGCTATACTTTGTGATATATACCAAGTGAACGAGACGTGAGAGTTACGCGGTTAGTATTTATTTTTGGTATACCGCGGCCCCGCTGACGGACACATTCCGCTTCCCAAGAGCCAGTTAAGGATTACGCCTTAATAAAGAAACAGCAGAGCGCGGGAGGCAGTCTTGTAAAACAACTCGAATGCACGAAATAAAAGAAAGGAAACGATAGGGTGTAAAAGCGTTAGCATGAGCTAGCCATATCTGCCCGTTCTCCTGGTTATCATCGCGATCTCCACCTTATTTTCTTCTTCAGCACATTCCCGTTGCTCATTCCACGCATAACTAAATGAAGTAAGCGCGCGGAATGCGTTACTCAAACAGCCGCGTAAGCGCGGACCAAGCGAGCTAGAAGGAAATATACAAAATACCCGTATTCACAGCCAGCAAACGCGTTCTCTGTGCGGTGAGTCACTGCGGTATTACGTTGCGGTGACGTGGCATTTAATATATCCCAAATTATTGCGATGTTGGCTAATAGCAACCAAAATATCAGGCTCGTAGCAGACGCCCGCCGCCTTGGCGCGGCTTCCGCAGCGGAGAAAGCCCACGGGTCCGGTACAGCAGCGCCGCGGCGCGGGAGTTCACACAAAAAGGTCCTCGCTCCTCCCATGCATTCGCGCGGCGCTTTGGACACTCTCCCATATTCTAGGTCACTCTAACGGGAGCAGATGCGCGCCTTGTGTAAAGGATGACGTCGCGTGAGAAACAAAACATGAAGACGCTGGCTCGCGCTCTCGGCTACTACGCCACATCGTTATTCTTGTAGGTGGCGTCGTGAGTCTTCATACGCGATGATTCGCATATCGTAAACAACCAGCGTAGTGGTTGCCGCGTTGGAGCGTAGCGTTACGCCCGCATTCAAGAACGTTCCTGTAGTCAACGCAACACCTCGACTCAAGAGGAAATATAGCACCGCCATCCCTCCAAAGAAGTGGTCACTGAGCTTCATGATCATTCACGGGAATTCTTTAGAATTGTCGCGTCTTTATCAGTCGAGAGGAGGCGCTGTGCTCAACAAGGTGGAGTGGAGGAAGAGCTTCGAGTCGAGGGCTGTTTGAGAATAGGGGAGTTAGTCCTCCAAATCAAACGAAGGTGTATCAGCCGAAAACAAAGAATCTTCTTAAGGAAATCAAGGTGTCCCAACTGAACTCCAAAGACGGACCCGTGCTTACGCATTTATAACGAACCTGCAAAAGATCATCCCAAATTTTATTTTAAGAAACAATACAGGCTTAGATATACCGGGTGTTCAAAATTAAGTTTTATAGTTTTCTTAAAATTAGACACTGGCAGGCACGTGAAGACCATCTGCGCAAATAAGTTATGTGGCCAGGGGGACACAAAGTGAGATGATAATTATCGCTGTTAGCAGCCGAATTAACTAAAATTGAATAATTAACTTTTTATTGACTGCAGTAAGTGTGTATGTTTGTATTCAAAAGTTAGAGGCAGTCGTGTTTCTACACAGTTTCACTTGGAAGAATTCTTCTAGCATGTCTGTGCTCCGAGATATCCAACTCCAAATTTTAATTGTCGTTCGCATGATTACGCATGCAACTTGCAAGAGAGTGAGGATCGGCGCAAAGCTCCTCCCTGATGTGACACCGCTGTTGCGTGCGGCATTTAGTCTGACAACGGGGCGGAGGCATTGGCAAAGATAATAACTGTCTCCCTTCCCCTCACGGCTGGTGAAATGAAAAAAAAAAATCGAAGAACCCGTAACCGCTGTCGTAACACGCGACCGCGAAGCCTTTAAAGATGGCGGCAGCTGCCATGCCGAGATAATGGCGCGAGCGGAGAAGCCGGAGGGCAGTACGCGTGCGTAATGATGACTAGACGACCGGGCATGGACCTTGCCTGGGCTACGCAAATAAAGTGACTGCTGATTTCCAAGTATTGTAAGTTTTATTGAAATCAAGAGTAACAACGGCACCATCAACAGCAGAAACCTTTTTAGCTATGCTAACGAATATTTCATACTGCCGCATTCAGTTTGGTGTTGCGAAGTACAAATCTCATGACAACACTTCACCCATCAAGATGTCAATGCCCTAAAAATGTTCAAAATGCCTCCCTTCCACAGCAACGCAAAGCATAAACCGCTCTCGCGTCGAGTCGATTATTCTGCGCAGTATACGACAATTGAAATTTGGAGTCGGATATCTCGGAGCACGGACACGCTAGAATAATTCTTTCGACTGATACTGTGTAGAAACACGACTGTCTCTAAGTTTTCAATACAAACATACCCACTTACTGCAGTCAACAAAAAATAGTTGTTCAATTTTAGTTAATTGGGCTGCTCACAGCGATAATTATCATCTCACTTTGTGCCCCCCTCGCCACATAACTTATTTGCACAGGTGGTCTTCGCGTGTGCCTAATTTTAAGAAAACCATAAAGCTTAGGTTTGAATACCCTGTATTATCAGGCACAGCCGCCAAGCACATGGCTGTATTGGGTAACATCCTTTTCCTATAAGCTCGGAGAAACCGATACCTGGCTTCGCTACAGGTCTTCTTCCTCTTTCTGGGGTTTTACGTGCCAAAACGAGTTCTGATTATGGGGCAGTGGCGCACCGACTGGGGGGATTCGGGGGTCGTACCCCCCCCCCCCCCCCTCCCCTTGAGGCCGAGTTAACCCCCCTTTTGTTTAACCCTTTTTATTTCCTTGCGCCTTTGAGTACTGGAACTTAGATGTAAGACGCGCAATCGTTTGCACACTCGAAAACTTGCGCAAAAAGCGCATTTTTTAACAATTTACCGTGAAGAAACTCAAATTAGGGCTGTTTAGATGGTATTGGCAAACTAAGGCAAACTGTCAACCCCCCCTGGCAGAGATCCTGCGTGCGCTACTGTTATGGGGCACGCCGTAGTGGAAGGTTCCGGATTAATTTTGGCCACCTGGGGTTCTTTAACCTGCACTACAACGCAAGGACACGGGCGTTTTTGCATTTCGCCTCTACCGAAATGCGGCCGCCGCGGCCGGGATTCGATCCCGCAATCTCGTGCTCAACGCCTGAGCTGACTGAGCCACCACGGCGGGCTACAGGTGTTGCTCTAGCCGTATGAAACGCGGGTTTATCGTGAGCAAAAACGGTAAATTTAGGTAAACAAGAAAGGCTACTATCATCATCATCATCATTGACAGAAGCTGACCCCCCCCCTCAGAAAAAACCTGGATCCGCCCCTGTGCTTACCTAAAAGCTGCCAATCCGGGCACTTGAATACCAACAATAACATGTAAAATTTTTCAAATTTCTTCCAGCAAAGACATATTTATAGCCCCTTAAAAACCATCATGACATTTAATGAACATATCCACCCCCCCCCCCCCCGACCGAAATCTGGGGTGCGCTAATGACTGCAATATTCAGACAGGTAGCTAAATTAGGGAGCCTCCATGTACCGCGTTACAAAAACGCGGTACATGGAGGATCCCTAAGCTAAATGGCAGGTAAGCGACCTCTCTCGCATGCGTGCCGTAGCGTAGACGGCGGCTATTTGGAGTGCCCCGAGTGAAGGAAAAAGTAAGTAAGTAAAGAAATAAGAAAAATAAAAAGAACAGAGAAAACTTCGCACCCAAATGGTCTAAATGTAGAAACAATAGCCAGTCGCTCGATGCTTATCACCCACTAGTGCTCCCGTTGCCAACTCGTTTCCGTGGTGTAGTGGTTATCACGTGCGCCTCACACGCGCAAGGTCCCCGGTTCGATCCCGGGCGGAAACAGTTTTTTTTTTTTTTCGATTCGTTTTTTTTTCTTTTTTTTTTTACGATTTGCTGAGAACTGTTGATTTACTCTTTGGGTGGGCTGTTAAGAACACGGCTGGACAACAGAACACATAAGCCTCGTCACAGCGCAAGGATGCGAACCATCTAAAGGGCCGCTCACCCCTCCATGCATCCACGCGCCAGCGCCGCTTTTGAAAACGTGTATGGAGGGGCTTTAGGTTTGGCCATAGGAAACAGACAGCTCTGACGACCGCACCTTCAAAGTGTCAAATTGCTGCACCGCGCAAGAACAGCTGAATTGTCAAACGAAAACCCGCGTGCACCCTTGCTCTTGAAGGAATTCCTGCCGGAGAATCTTTTTTTTCTCTCTCTCTCTTTTAAATCGAGACAGTTGGAGTTGGCGCTCGCATTTCGGCGGTCCTCTGTCATCGTCAATTTCGCGCTGCCTGTTACCATGAAATAGTCACAACTAGCTTGTGGAGGAAGCACACAACCGTCCCTGGAATCAAAAGAGGCAAATAATAGCTAAAAAAAAAAAAAAAACGAAGAAGAAGCAAGGGCTCGCGACGTAAACCTGACGCGGTTCCTCGGCTACGGTGTGGAAGAAGGCAGGAAAGCGATGACGCTTGCAGCCGCTAGTGGAAGCAAAAGGAGCGTTCGCTTTTGGCAGTGAAGCTGGCCTCCTGGCAGCATACGGTGACACGTCATTTCAATTTTTCCTGTCTCCTCGAATAGTGAACGAATTCGAAAAAAATTACTTTGGCGACACTTTCCATATAGACGGCTCCTCACAACTTCTAACGTAGAACCAAAATTTTCTATCGCGCCTGATGAGTGGACTGTTTAACATCTAGTATTTCGAGGCTATTATGTGTGGCGTCTCACATGTGTGCTCTTGGGACAAAGGAACAACAACACAGTAGTGCAAACAATCAAAAGGGCATTTATTGCACCTTTCATACACTAATGCACACTAGCTGAATTACAACCAATTGAACATTCACACGGGCGCGCGACAAATCAAGGAAGTCCGACTCACCGCGACCCGATAGCGAGCGAATACGTTCGCCCCATGCTATGACACCATCGCCTAGTCGTTCACGTGTACAGTCACGCGAACGGTGGCGCGCTCGAACGATCCGTGTTCGTCCATACCGGTGTCCCGCTCTAAGCCTCGCGCGACGGTCGCGCGAAGCGGGCCGGCGCACGCGCGAAGCGTTCGTGCGTGTTGGTCGCCGATCCCCAGCCAAAGAGAGAGCGTTTCCGACCTTTTTCTCCCAAGTGACCTCGCCCTTCGGTGGCGTTAGCATCGCGACATCAGCGCCATCTCTCGCAACGCGCCGCAACCACCGCCGGGCTTAGCCACGCAGAGAAGCCGGACTACAGGAGACATGCATGGAAAACAACATCAGGGGACGCGTGAGAGTCGCGCATCCCCACATATGATAGTTTTTTTTTTTAAGTCTTTAGGGGAGATTTAAACCTGGAAGTACTAGAGGACCAATTCTTAAAATGTAGTTAGGAACACCTGTACATGGATGGATGGGATAACGTTACTGTAAGGTCCTGCGGGCTACGGGTAGTTACGCAAAGAATAACGCCGGGTATAACCACTGTATAATAGCTACGCAGATCCTTGTTTGCATTGCTTAGCTTTTAGTTTACTTATTTAGTATAGTGAGCTTTTTTTTAGCTCCTCCTCTCCTAATCTTTGTTTAAATCGAAAATAATTCTGCGCAGTTTACAATGTTGCGTTATTTCTTGCCACCATGTGCTCCTTGTTAAAATGGTAAATGATAGTAAAATAGACAACGAGAAAGAAAGGCAGCGCAGGCACACAGTCACAGGCCTCCTCTCCTGGAAAGTGCCACAGGGAAATTTGCTCAGCCGTGGAGGAATTTATAAGTGCTTCAAATAGATTTTCTTGAATTCTCAAAATTTTTATTTTTGTTCATTTTCTCCAGTTAGCTTTACCAGTTTTAGTATTAACAAAGGTTGCCTAATTCCATCCAAATCTTGGCCAATCCCCCGCAGTGGGTATGCGCCATCAGATAAGGCATACCATACCGTACCATACCATACCATACAATCACAGTCGGTCACTATCACCGCATCCAATCACCACACAGCGCAGTAGCACTTGTAGCGCTATAAGCATCAGTTCAGGCTACAACCACTTCTAACGTGAGTCATAAGCTTCGCATTGTAGCTGCGAGGCGGCGCCCAGCGCAACAACGCCGCCTCACCAATGCAGCGCGAAGCTTAATGAAGTGGGTGCAATCTCGGAGGACGTGTTAAGTTGCCGACCTACCAGCAGATAGCAGCACCAAGCCTCAGCTTGTGTGATAGATGAAGAAAGCGTAGTAGGTGGAAGCGTCACGTGACAATCTTGAAGCCTAGACACAAAAATATATATAAAGGAGAGGCTGACGGAAAATAAAATAGGCCTTCGCCACGTGTTGGGAAATCAGTAATTTCTAGCTGCGGAGTGGGCGGGCAGTATCGGGGAGAGCAGAGCGGAAAACGGGTGGAGACGGGCCGATCATTGCGGGGTCATCATTAAGAGACACCGCTAACCAAACAATGTCTCGAAAAGTCAGGCAACCACGAAGGGCCTGTTTCTCAAGAATCAACGCGCAAATAGGCGCCGAAGACAAGGACGGGCCGATTTATTAGAAGTTGCCTTGCCGAGGCTACCTTCCTGACGTCATGCTCCCGCCTAATGTTTATCCTTTCTCCAAACAGAGAAAGAAAAACAAGAGAGAGAGAGAGAGAGAGAGATATTTGTTGTGGTTAAAATTTACACACACACACACCACACACACACACACACACCACACACACACACACACACACACACACACACACACACACACACACACACACACACACACACACACACACACACACACCCACACACACACACACACACACACACACACACACACACACACACACACACACACACACACCACACACACACACACACACACACACACACACACACACACACACACACACACCACACACACACACACACACACCACACACACACACACACACACACACACCACACACACACACACACACACACACACACCACACACACACACACACACACACACACCCACACACACACACACCACACACACACACACACAACACACACACACACACACACACACACACACACACACACACACACACCACACACACACACACACACCACACACACACACACACACACACACACACACACACACACACACACACACACACACACACACACACACACACACACACACACACACACACACACACACACACACACACACACACACACACACACACACACACACACACACACACACACACACACACACACACACACACACACACACACACACACACACACACACAAAATCAGCACGAAAAACTTATCTTGAACAGCAATATCTTATCTTTAACAGCTTCCTTACACCTTTTGAGTTCCCATTTCTTGAAACAGGTGTTATGCACAAAGTTTCTAGCAAAAGCTTATGCTTTGAGTACTGTACGATCTAAGTTCTGCAGTTAAAATATTGATATTAAAAACACGATTAACGAAGCGCCGACCAAAAGGGTGTTGTCGAAGGGGTTAGACGTTTCGGCTTCCACACGGTAGCTGAACACGTTAGCTATTCGCTGAACCCTGTTCTGTCAATTGTGTTTCTTCAATATGAATCGACTTCCGGGCCAGACGAGATGTCGTCCAATTATGGATTTCAGTTACAATGTGGCCCCCAAGGCCATTTATTAAAAAAATTAATAACGTAGTGAGAGCTATTACATGAACAATCGACAACTATAGAATGGACAAGTATAGTGTAAATTCTGATGTATGTCACTTGTTATAAAGCTTGGTCAGCCAATATGGTCATCCTATCTCGAATACTATATTTTTAATCATGGGATACACGCGGTACTTACCTGGGGAATTCTGTTGGCCTGCACTTCCGAACTCATTTTGGCATACAGTTAGAGGCGCCCGGCACATGTAGAGACTACTTCTTTCTTCTTGTTTTCGTCTTGCACGTGTTTATACGCACATACTTCTGTCTATCTGTGTGTATAAATATACATTCCTAGCAATGAAACAGTCGCTTATGCAGCGAGCTATCTCTTCACTATGCCCAAGCATTTGACTTTATCGTAGTGGTTGTATTCCAACGCATCAGTGGCCCACACTGGGAAATTGGCCTAACTTCGAAATTCCCTTTGCAATAGTGAGTTGGTTGGTTGCTCTTAATTTACTGATGGCGCATAACAAGTTTGAGGGATTGGCATAGAGTTGGGTGGCATTAGAAAATACATTTCGGTATTACTTAAGCCCGCGAAAATTTTGGGGAAGAATCAATTGAACGAAGTAAAATAATATATTAAAAAATAATAAAGAAATTGCCTTGGCAAAAGTGGAAATTCCGCCACGTCTGAAAAAACATCCCTATGACCGTGTCCAAGGTTTGATTTGTAACGTCCTCGTAAAAAAAAAAAAATAAAGAAGATAAATGCCCCGATTGTCTTAAGCATTAGAAGTGTGCGTGGATGCCCCCTACAGTAGCCCTGTTTATTCATACTACCAATGGCGGTTCCCAGATATATGGCCTGGTCCGTCATCATCGTAGACCGTGTGCAAGAGAGAGGAGGCTCCCAGAGAACGAATGTTCGGAACACGAATATATATATATATATATATATATATATATATATATATATATATATATATATATATATATATATATATACTCCAAGTTGCCGAAACGATGTCTATAATCTCTGTTTTCTTAAAAATAAAGAATGGCGACAGAATAAATAAAACAAATGTTGTAGATAGTCTCTACAGACTCTACAGAATGGGCACAGCTAATGTGGAGGATGTCAGACCAGCCCTGTTACATGAGGCGGTCGATGTCTTGTTGCCCTTGTTCTATAAGATGCGCCAAACCCTTCGTTTCTTCTTGTTCGAAATAAAGCTCTCCTTCATTTGAACGTGAATGAATGAATGAATTCCGGTGTTTTACATGGCCAAAACCACGATTATGAGCATAGTGGGAGACTCCAGATTAATTTTGACCCCCAGGGGATCTTTAACGGGCCTCCAACGCACGGGACACGGGCGTTTTTGCATTTCGCCCCCATCGAAATGCGGCCGCCGCGGCTGGGATTTGATCACGTGACCTCGCGCTTAGCAGCGCAACACCACTCTAATTGAATGTCGCCCGCGAGCTAGTTTCGATGTGCTGATAACAAACATTCGGCATCCTTCTCTGCCACAAATTCTCTCTCTCTCTCTTGATTGCAATGAAGCGCTTGCGGGCATTAGGACGGGAAGGGGTTAAACGGCTTTCACCGTCCGTTGCCCTTGGCTGACTTTCAATACGCAACCGGTTTCATAGGCGCCGCCAGTAGGGCGTGTATTCTGCCAGCCTTCGGCTAGACGCTCCTGCCCTCGCTTGTAAACAGTGTCGGCGCTTTCACTCTCCGTCGCACCATTTGGCGAACGCTTCCGCCAAGGGTGCGTCTGCCTGTACTCGTGTGAGCTGACACGTGTCGCTGGTCAGTAGAGCCTCCACAATGTCGGGTGTTTACACCAAGAAACACGTGGAGGACGTCTTCGACAGGTCGGAGGGTGCCCTACCTTTCAAATTGCAGAGGATAGCGGAGGAGGAGCTTGGAGAGACATCCGCCAAGAGGCAGGATGCGCTAGCGAAATTGGCGCAACTGCTGTCAGGTGAGGCGCTGGAACAGCTTCGACGAATAGCAGGGAGCTGCGCAGGTTAGATGGAGGTGTTGCAGGAGTAGTGCGTCCTTTCAAATTACATCAAATCAAGTTTACTGCCTGCACGCCCAAGCCGAATTCGCTGGTCGATCTAAGCCCATTAAGCTTGTCCATCGGCTAGGGAGACGATGAAGCATGGTTGGAACACTCAATTAAGTAAAACAACGCATATCGAATACCGACATCAACAATAGTTTTCCATAACATATTAGACAACAGTCACGTTATTTCACTTCACTTACTCGAACCGCTGTAACGCACCATTTTTCTTCATTTCATTCAATTACCACCATACTTCTGAAGAAAAACACCTGGCCACAAGAAAGGGACGCGCGCAAGAAACCGGTGCTGACTAATCGCTTGTCTGTACGTCCGGTTCCATGTCCCCTGTGCCATTTCGCGCTTCAACTCTACTCAGGCTAACTAATAACTGTTTATTCGAAAAGTGAGAGCGCAAACACATTCAGATTTGCTGTGCAGACTATGAAGCGATATTACTATATAGTGATTTACGTTTCTGTACCATCGTAACCGGAGCTATTGCATGAGTAAAATATTTGTGTGGCACGCCAATCAAATGCAGGGTTGACCACAGATACTCTACTTGGAGAGAAACAACATAGGGCAGAATGACTAACTTATAGCGTTATAAAAAAACAAGAAAAGAAAACGTACAGCGCGACGACTGATTTTGCGGCAGGTGAGCGCGACGCTTTTCCCATTCCCATCTCCAGATGACGCTGCATAGCCTTACCGAATCTATCACAGTCGCAAGCGGTGGCCTTGAACCACTTTCAGATTTTTCATCCGTGCTCGAGCGTTGTTGCTAGCAGTTGGCGAGATCCGTCCGTTTTTCAAAGCCGATGCGTCATACAGCTCAATTTCGGTGCCGTGCAGCGAAAAAGATACGCACGTGGCCTTAGTGCGTACGTGCGCATTGTTGGGCTTTAAAATAGCTGCTATTGCAAGAGCCAGTCATCCCGAGAGTCAATATGGGACGGGCATTTCGAGCATTAATGTACTATGCTTTAGAAATATGGATGATCTTCGGTAACAAATAGACCGGCTACACGAGTCACATTTAAAATGAATACGAGTTCTACCCTCGGCGCATTCACTCGTCTGCGAACATAGAAACTAGCTATTAATCTCCTAGAAGACATAGACGAAAGCGTGCTACCCGCTTGGTGGGTACGAAATGGCTTAGATGATGGGAAGCAGCATAAATACCCACCAACTTGGGTATATATATGTTTACTAGGTCTAGCCCTGGGAGTGTTAGCCAGCGCCACTCAGAGCCATGATGGCCGGATGTGGAACATCCTTTTTTTTTTTTTTTTTGTCCGAGAGTGCCACGTAACACGCGAACTTATGTAGGAGGGTAGGCACCTAGCTGATAAATCCTCGTATGCCACCTAATGACATCAAGGCAGCCAGAATCAAGACCCTCGCTACGAACAGCTAACTTCCCCGATGCTTTTCTTGGCTTCATTGTCTGTGGTCTTTATATGGCCATGATTAACAAAAACTAGAGCCCCTCGGTTTCCATTCTTCTCTCGTTCACTTATATAGAGAGACCTGCGGGCGTAGTACGGAAGCTCCACTGGTATTTAGAAACAGCCGCAACATTTTGCCATTCAAGCAGGAAGGATTTAGCAGCTTAGGTTAGCTGTTGCAAACAGCTCATGCAGTGGAACGCTTCAGTGTTGAATAACAAATAACATGTGCGCGAGCATGCAAACAAAACGAAGAGGAGGCAGTTAGTATGCGGCCCCTATAGCACCGGCACACCCACATGCCGCCCGATTCATGGCCAATCCCCCGTAGTGGGTTGTGCTATTTCTATAGGCACCAAACCAAACCAAACCAAACACCCTCATGCCTGTTTCTTTCCGACAAGCGGCGGCTTTGCTGAGCCGGCGACACCAGGCGCCGATGAGATTTCACAGAAAAAAATTTTGATCCTGTCAAAGAAGTAATCGCGCTAACAACAATATTTTTATTTCAAATAACGTAGAACGAACTTCCTATCTGTGAGCAACTCAAGAAGGTGAACTAATGGGAAGTGGAAACGGCGCGTATTGGGCTATGGCTTTTACTGACATCCAAACGTTCAAACAGTTTTATCCTCTGAGCGCTTGCGAGGCCAGAGCTATGGGCGCTGCATAAACATTACTTGTCATTGTTGACGTTGCTCGGGGCTAGTGCGTTCGATGACGCTGCTGGCATGGCGCTCACCGCTCGGTATTCCAAGGGCAAGGACGCCAGCATGACTCGCGTTGGGAAACCTCAGCAGCCCGGCCTCGCGAACCTCGGAGTGGCCATCGGGACGAAGGCGCAGTAGATCGGCAGGTGCACAGCCGGTGACATTAGGGGGGGGGGGGGGGGGGGGGGGCTAGACCTTGCAAGATCGGGCTTCCGGATGGGACTCGCTATGCCGTCTTTACGAGCCTTGAAGCCATCGTCGTTGTGGTGGCGAGATACGTTCGCATTTGATCTTCCGGTCGCTTCGAAGGCAAGGCCGAGAGGACGGGTGTCGCCGCGGAAAATCGTTGTCCGGGCCTTGCGAGCTTCGAAGCCGTCACCGAAGTGAACATCTGCTAGGACCGACATACATACCAGGGGCCACTCTGAGCGCTGAACTGAGAGGATGTGCTCTGCGTATCTCGAAAGACATCCAAGCCTTCCCAACTTTAGGCCGTAGTGCAGAAGAGCAAGGTCCCCGAAAGGAGCCGAAATAAACTGAAGATGCCACCGCCTCGACAACCTCCAGATGACACCTGCAGCCGCATTAATCCACGGATCGGATCGCCGTCTCGGTCGCACTGCCAGCCGCAGTTGCAGTGCCGTATTTCACGACACCAAATGTAAACAATAAAGACCGGCGAGAGATCATAATCATCATAATCATCATCAGCAGCATCAGCATCATCGTGATGATGCTGATGATGATCCTTCAATAGATATGGCTCATAGCCACGGCGGACTTGGGGCATGAATCGGGGTGTTTGAATACACTGATATTTATAGGAACGAATGGATAACTGGAAAAATTGAAAAAGCTTGGAAGAAATTTTCATGAGATAATTCGAACCAGATGAATAGATGATTACATTTAAAGAAATAAAATAAGGTACCTTGAGCGATTTGGGCTGGAACGAACTTATAATTACAATAGGAATACTGGGGAAAATCGATATCACCATGGTAACGGTTTTGTAGCTAGAATGTAATCACACACAGAGTAAAACAAATCCTTGTAGCTAAGACCTAGTGCTGAAGCCCTAACGGAGATCAGCATCAAAGCAGCTAAATTTAATCCAAGTTTACGAAGTGGAGCTTCAAGTAACCGACACCATGGCTACCCATAATCTTCCTTCTTTAATGGAACCTCGATGACAACGATGATGATAGGCGAGAGATGCTACCTCCTTATGTTTGCAACAGACGTCATGCTTCGAGGAATCGCGGTAAGCGGCGAGCATAATTTTAGCAGCGGAGCTATTTAAGCCGGGCGTAATCTGTCTGCTGAATCCAAAAATGTGGGCCGATCCTGGCGGCAGTACAGAAAGGGTCCAAGCGCAATGGCACATACGCCTGTGAACTAGCGAAGCTGAGCCTGGTTAAGTCTAGATAAGCATGATTGGGACTTCATAAGCTTAATCAGTCATCGATAGGCAATTGATAGCCAATCAATAGATAATCGATCAATAATCAATACATTCCGAGAAATGCCGGGGATCCCTTGGTAGTGCTTAGCCTAGCCCACATACGTGGCCAATACGTTGCAATAGCCAATCAATAGCTAATAGATGATCGACCAATAATCAATAAATTCGGGAAATGCTGGGGATGACTTGGCAGTGCTTAGCCTAGCCCAAAAGCCAGGACTAGCTAGGTGCCCATCAGCTCCGCTGTCTCTTTAGCATTGCGCCTACAGTGCAAGCTACGCTATTTTTTTTTTTTTTTCAGTAGACGGACGGTTACGCGAAAACAAACGGTTCGTGGAAAACAAAATATTGCTCGTGGGGATGAATTCTTATCACAACGCAAGAGACGACAGGCTTCCATGTACATTTTTATAGCCTCTCTAGACGCGATATGGTCGGAGATGCTGCACCTCCAGTTTTACGCGATAAGATAAAGCGTTAGAATTCCGTTGGCGAAGACATAAGCACGAAGACGTGTTTTACAAGAAAGCACCACGCAAGTCGCCATACCTTTAACGTTCTGCATAATTGCTTCGTTATAACAAAGCGGAAGCATCCTCATATCTCAACTCAACTTATCTCATGAAAATAAATAAGTACGATACAGAGTAGATAGAAAAGGCAGGCTAGTAAGTTGTCCCTTGAAATGTACACCACATATGACGAGGAGACAAGAAGGGAAAGAGCCAAGAGGGACGAACAGCACACTGTAGCGTGCCATATATGACGTCACACACAGGTACAAGAAGAATACCACACGCGAGTCTAATATAGAGACAACACAAGGACAGAAGTGTATTGTTCGGATAGTGTAATAAAAGGTAAGGTGACTAAAGCTATTGACATTAAAAAATCAGGACGACTCAATACGATAACTAATATGGTGCTATATGTCGAAGATGAACGCCCTGTTGTAAGGATATTTATGCCTCATAAGCAACGTACCCAAATTCCGTTTGAGCTTATGGGGACGTGACAATCATTTATAAAAAAGCTGTCAGGCCTTCTACTGGGGTGGAGGTGGAAGACGAGCGAAGTTGTACTATGGTGGGAATTATGTATTTCCAATTATGACTATTAAGATGTGATGGTGTAATTGGTTATTTGAACTATTAAAGAATGAGAAATATATATGATCCGGCGGTTTTCATTTATTTAGTGCCCACAGGGACCATGGCCTTATGGTCGCTACGGTACACCGCCATAGGGTGTACAGTAAAGGTTGGCACGTTCTTCATAAACACGTCACCAACGCCGCGCGCGTTTGGTGCGAACGCGGGCAAAACGCCGCCGCCATCGGCAACAGTTCTGTGCGTTGTTTGCGTGACCGTACACAACCGCTGTAAAAACGCTGGCGCGAGCAAGCGCGCCAGCATCAGCGAGCGAAGGTTCGTGCGGTCTATCGCTTCAACGGAAGCTGAGCGACGAAAGCACAGCGCATACAAAGGTAGGAACCGTGTTGCAAATCGCTTTTAAGATACGGTGTGCGCGGCCGCCCGGCGCCGTGTAAAGTACAGGTTGCTCACAGAGCAGAAGCCACAACCCCTCCCTCCCGCGCTGCCTCCCCGCTGTCCTCCTTTCGCGGGAGAAATTGAGTCGCCAGTTCCCCTTGCGCGCGGTCGCAAGATACGCATTTGGTGCCACAGCTAAACGTCGCATCCCCTCCCTCCCGTCCCCCCACGGCCTTTCGCGCGACGGAAGAAGCGGCGTTTGCTCTCCGCCGTGCATTCGCTCACCGTGGAAGCACGCGTTCCTCGCGCTCTTTCACTCGCACATACAGCATACGGCCAATAAGAGTTTTTAACACGAAAGTGTTTTATGCCGGGGTCCACCAAGACTTCACTGACGTATTTCCGTCACGGAAATACGTCATAGAACATAATACAAAGAAAGAAACCAGAAGAAAAAGTTCCACAAACATGCAAAATTTGGAAATCGAACCCACGACCTCTCGGTCCGCGACGATAGATCGCCGAGCGTTTAACCCATTGCGCCACAAACGCATTTGCAGAGAGCTACACAGACGCGCCTTATATATCTAAAGCCCAGACCACACGTACGCTTGCAACGCGCGCGAGCTCGCGTCCGCGCGCCCACGCATGCGCAGACGGTGCGGCACGGCTCGTACGCGTCGAAAACGCGCGCGATCTCGCTGATCAGCTCCTCTCAGTTATCGCGCGCCTGGGCTGCCTCGCGTCGGCGCGCCTGGCTACGCAGCGACGGCGCGGTACATTCAACTCTCAGTTAAG
>NW_023606480.1:0-40001 GCF_013339745.2 Dermacentor silvarum
CTTTTCGTTCATCCCAAAACTCCACACGTCTCTTGCGTG
Organism: Dermacentor silvarum; assembly: GCF_013339745.2. Classification (NCBI taxonomy): domain Eukaryota; kingdom Metazoa; phylum Arthropoda; class Arachnida; order Ixodida; family Ixodidae; genus Dermacentor; species Dermacentor silvarum. The sequence continues at coordinate 40 of NW_023606480.1, forward strand.
CCACTCAGGCCTCTCGACACCTTGCGGCCGGTATGGACTCTTCCTTCTCAGCCGTTTCCCCTCCGACCCCTGTGCCGGTGACTGCTAACCTACACATGCACTGTTTCAAAGTGCCGTTCAGCTTTTCAGAACATTTGAGGCCATTCCCACTGACCATGTAACTGCACGTATATGAATGAAACGCGTTCAGCGTGGACCTGCACAAATTACACAGCAACGAGTCTTGCGCGCCGTGACCACAATGGGTATTTCTGCAAAATATGATGTGGCGTGCAGTAGTTTTGTTAAAATTCAAACTAACGTAAAGATCCATCCAAGTGGAAGCTGGGGTCGGACTCATTTTGGCTGCTCGCAGAATCCTAAAATGCCGTTCATGGAAAGCCTTTGTCTACAAGAAGACAAGCCACACGGCGCAGCATCTCCAGTTCGGTATTCCATGTGCGGTGCACTCAGCAAAATATTGAGTGTCATCCACACTTTCTGAGGAATGCTAGCAGACCTTTCGCATTCTTGAAGCAGAGTGGCAATCTGCTCTTGCGATAACGAACGGCAGCAGTTTGCATGAGCCATCCATATGGGCAGTGAGCTAAATTGGAGCACCCTACTCTTTTTTTTTTTTTTCCATGGCATGTACTGCCTTCCAGATTCAATATTTTGTTTAACAGCAACTGTGAAAACAGTGCCCTTTCAATTTGTCGACATGAATATTCATCCCGACGTAAGAAGTGATTGTGTATTAGCTAGGAGAAGCGCACTTGCAGGGACACGGCATGGCGCTGCGTTCTATATATTGAATGTGTCGGAGGATGGGAGTTCGATGTACGCGCAGTACATTGGTATACCTTTGCATGTTTTCCAAGAGAATTTTACAACTGTTTGATATAGAAAATAACTCGATTTACCCAAGTTTAGGATATCTGGGATCGACTAAGATGGCATATGCAAGTGCAAGAGGCACAATGCCATACACTTGTTTTTTGTTGGCTGCAAGAGAATCATGCGTGAGGGTCACCACCATTACAATTAAACAGCAGGATTTAGTTAAATATTTGACTTCTCAATTTCGCGCTTTCTTATTATCATGCTTGGCAGTTATGCATCGTAATGAAACACACAGGCACAAGCCAAATACAAGTCTGCGGTGCGCAAATAGTGCAGTGCAGATAACGCACTGCCCCATTTTCTCAGCCATCATGTTCTGTGCAGCTATTTACACTACATGCTTCACTATTCCAAAACAAATCCTGTCAAAACATTGTTTTCTAGCAATTAGTCCTTAGACAAAGAAGACAATAAAAACGAGAACTTAGATATTTCTGTATTTCAGTTTTTGTAAATGTGAAGAGGGCACCAATTCAGAGAACTCTTGCATATGATTCACCCTCAAAAAGAAAAACTTCATAGTTTTCTCTGGCAGAATACCGACAAGTCAACTTATTACAATACCACATATAACGATTTATTGGTTATAACGATGAGTCAACTTAAGGGTATCAACTTGTGCATAAGGGCTATGAGGAAAAAAAAAAACATAGCAATATGTTATTCACCACATATTGAATATAACGACAAAAATTTTGCCTTCTGGATGGGGTTTTCCACTCAGAATAATGGGGACATTGTGTTGGTAAGTTCCCCTTAAACAACAATGTTGAGACGGGGTGAAAAGTTTGCCTATGTGAGTTCGTATCTGCCGCCATTATCGTGCAGCGTGTCCCACCCGCATGCCGATTGCGAAAGCCAAAAGCGATGGAGGGCATTGAGAGTTGGCACAGCACGCCACAAGATATTGCCAGCTGCTTTGCATCTACATCGCCCATGATCGTGACCCACACGTCCAGAGAAGAGGTGAGAAAAAAAAAAAAAAAAGAACGAAAAGCAAACTTGCGCCCACCTTTTCTACAATCCTCTCTCTCAGCGAGCGCGGAAATGTGCGGTGGAAGCAACCCCGAAGCAGCAGACAGCCCAGTTAGTAGAAGATGGCGCTGACAAAGCACATAACTGTCACTTAAGACGAAGCTGCAAATTTTGCAAGATTCAAATAAGTATGAGCTTGCGCAGTTGATGATATAGCCGATTCTGAAAACCAGGAGCGCAGCGCTGCGATCATGAAGGCTGGAACCAGTGGCTATGCCGATCAAGGGAAAAGGCGGACTTTGTGTGCCAGGACGGAACCCCCACGGGTGAAACCAACACGGTGGAAGCCACTGACATTACCGAGCTCTGGGAGCACGTCGCTACTGACGATGAAACAGGTGGAACTTATATGGAGGAGTTTCTACGCGCAGATAGTGCTGCCTCGTTCTGCAGAGATTTCTGAAGGGGCAATCACTGTCGCGACAGACGGCAGCAATGTCCAACGGTGCGACGGCGACGACAGCAGTGGCAGTGACAATGAGATTAACAATGGCTTGTCTTTGACACTGTCCTCTATGTTCGCGCAGCAGCGGGACGTGATGCACACTGTGTTTGTAAACCTGACACTCCTGTGAAAGCAAGTGCAGATTTCTGACCATTTCAGTGCACCTAACGCTTGATATGCTGTTTAGAGGGACAAATAGTTACTTTTCACGGCCTACTTTCTACAACATGTATTTCGGAGCTACGAAAGCATAATGACAGCTTTCTTTCTTTTTTTTTTTTTTTACAGCAGTTCAGATATAGCAATGATTGGTTATAAAGATTAAATTTTTCGTTATTGATATCATTATACGGGGACTGCACTGTACATGCTTGTGAATTCCCACACAAGTGCTGAAATGTGCAGTTACCTGCAACCAATGTTGTAGGCTGACTAACCCTCATAACATGAAGAGCCTGATAATATGCACTTGCCAAACAATTTCTTTTTTAACAGTGTCATATAAACCACACATGCCAGGTTTTGTTAGCTGCCATGAATAAACAGTCACAATAAGATGCCTATTGTCTTCTGAACCAGAAATTAGATCTGCAACATTTATTCGCTGCTGACAGGCAGGACAGAAAAATGAGCTACTATAGGCTGCCAGTGCTCCATTAGCTTTACTAGTGAAACAACACCCCTCTTTAACAAAAGTGAAATATGTAAGCTTTTGCAAACGCAATGTCAAGGCAATTCAGGGAGATGTTAACTCAATCAGTACCATGAATATTTCACTGCTGTGAAGAATAATAGAAGTGCAGCACTTATCCCGACAGCTGCCGTATACTCAAAATGCCTCTGATGTTTTAGCGAGCACACTCCTACTACTGTTATTCATGCCCATATGCACTGTTCATGATCTAGCATGAGACTCTATAATGCATATTTTGCACAACACAGAATTAAGTCGACCATGGTTCTACGCTGGAAAACCATGAATGAGTGCATGCTGTCAGTTCAGCTCACATAGGCACCTAGGTCAACATTTTCCCCATAGAAACTACCCTGCAACTGCCATGAAGCTGGCAGCTATCGGACAAGACCTTTTGACCTAATCTAACATTCAGGAAGCAATCACCTAAACTATTTGCGGAAGCAATCACCTAAACTATTTGCTTCAATTACTATGTACCAGAACTCAAATGGCCTGATGAAATTATGGGCAATCTGCACTTTAACACACACAGGGCAGGACTGCATGCTGGCTGAAGCACCTAATCAATCTAGCCAAAAGGCACCATAGCTATTGCATTTACCTACTGTAAAGTAGGTTATACTACTCATTCCGGTAAAGCCCACTGTTTGATGGCACCAGAAGTCAACACAAGCCTCCAGCAGAAAAACAACGCTTGTTACAACAGCATCATCAACTTTTCGCAGATCTGAGTACAGTCTGCAGTGCTATAACCAGACAAAAGCAACCTAAAAACGTAATTCCGAGACTCACCGTGCTATGCTTCCAGCTTCCAGAGTTTTCCTTTGAGCTAGCAGCAGTTGTGGTGGTGGTGCCAGGAATGGATGATGACCGTCGGGGCACCTGTGGGGGCACCCGCCTGCTGGCGGCTGCAGCCGCTGCCGCCGCTTCCGCCAAGGCCCCTTTAGTGGGTGTGCGATGGTGAGCAGACCACGGCAGGGCACCCTCGGATGAGGGCGGACTGGCACCGGAGGGAGCGAGCAGGTCCAGTGCATGGATGCGCCGCGAGAGTCGACGTTCACCCTTGGACGCACTGGCCAAGTCCAGGAAGCGCTTCTGCATGCAGTGGCTGCGGAAGGCCCGCTGGATGGTCAGTGCCGCCGTGCGCGCCCGCACGCCCCCATATTTGCGCTCCAACATCTCCACCTGCTTGTCCAAAAGGTCCTGCGACAACTCATACCTGCACACAGAAAAGTGGAAGGGGCGAGTAAAGTGCATCTCTTAAGCATGGCCTGCAAAAGCATTCAGGATACACATCGACAAGGGCGTCCGCCTTTTCGTTCTGTGCGGGAAGCAGGGGTTCTTCAGTTTGCCAGGAATGAAACAGAGGAACAGGACAACAAAGAAAGAGGAGTACGGGGGCCACAAGTTTGGAAAATACATTGTGCACAAGTGAGCTTGCATTTCTTGTCTACCTAATCCACTGTGTCAACTCCCAAAGGCAGAACATGAACTTGCTGAAGTCATTAGCTAGAAGCGGCAACCTTGCACTGCAATGAAAGTAACGTGGGTGCAGACTCAGTTTTGAGAACGCCATCTTTGAATAGGTACTGGAATACTCACATGGGTGTGTTCTTGGGGGCCTTTTACACAATAAGAGCACAAGCATGCAATCAGTGCACCTCACAGAAAGAGACTTTAATAATCAGAAATGCTGAAGAAGTAAGCCCCGCTATAGCAAGGTTTCCCACTTCAGAAGTAGGGGACTGGCATGATGTGAAAGAAACAAGAAAAAAAAAAAAGGAAAGAAAGAAAAGAAGAAAGAAAGAAGAAAAAAATTCTCCACCTGAGAAATTTGCAGCAAGCTTCAACTGATAAAGCCTTACATGCATGTGTAGCTGTTATTGCTTTCATTCCTGTTCTTTGTCATTGCACTGAAAATAGGCTATTAGTTCAGACAGCACTAATGTTGTTCGCCTCCTCCTTTGTTCCATTTTTGTGCTGCTTATATTAAATTATCATTGAAGGGCCCCTCACCAGGTTTGGCCATTTTAAACAGACAAGCAGAGTATATACAATCCAGCCGATGATCGTGTAAGCAAAGTATTATATCCCTGTGTGTCCGTAAAAACGGCTGAAATTTCCGATGAAACGGTGTGCGCCCTTCTTCTCAAGGGAGCCCCACTCCCAGCCAGAGAGTCGAGTTCAGACGCACAAGTGCACCTATACAATTCACATTGCTGAAGTGTCACTCACTGTGACATGCGGCTATGAGAATTATTCAAGGCTACAGCAGTTACTTGTTTGATCTGTTGCTTCACTAGACAATTTAAAGTTTAGAGAAATAACAAAACCTACAAACCGAACGTCCGCGAGTCTTTGCTTTACTCTTTGCCGTACTTCTGCAGCAAGAGGGACATACTTCTGTTTTGTCTGCCTGTTCCCACATCATGCAGTCTACATGTGCAGAAAACTAAGCTATTTACAAATGTACGTACAACTGAGGGATCCATTCCAATCTATTGCAGAAGCAGCCAGACAATGCAGATGTTCTCGTGCACAGCTCGCAAAATCGTGCACAGCACAAAACAAGACAAATGCAACAGCTTGCAAACAAGACTGTCACTGGAAGTGCGCCGCGCGCCAAAAACACAAAGAGAGCGGGGGAAAAACAAAAGGGAAAGAAGACGAAAAGAAGACGGAGCTTGTTGCGTATATGTGATGTGATCTTTCGGCTCCAGTATGAGAGAATGCAGGGATTTGGGACACTTCAAATACCTTTATCTCTGCTATAAATGAAGCAATCGTGGTATACAAATTTCCACCGTATAACCATTATTTTCCATGGGGCCTTTGACCAACTAGACTACCTGCACAGCTCACTCAATTTAAAGCAACCTTCACTTCGCTCTTGCTGCGAGGTTAGGCTTTGTATGTGATCACACCTGTTCGATACAATGGTGTTATAGAGTCCAAGCTAGCCCCTGAAGATGGCCAGGTGGCCCAAGCCTAAGCAGGGGCGCGATCTTGTACGCGTTCCAAAATGGAACGGAGGCGGTCAGTTCCATCGAGCCGCACACGATTGGTCAATTCGAACCGTGACGATCAAATTGACCAATCGTGTGCGGCTCGATGGAACGGACTGCCTCCGTTCCATTTTGGAACGCGTACAAGATCGCACCCCAGAGCACTACCAAGAACACATGAAAGAGCAAAGAGCAGAAGTCTCATTCTTCATTAGGGCCCCAAGCCTTGGCTGTTACATTTATCAAGTTCAGAAACATCTGCCCAAAATAAGTTGGGAGTATAGCTCAAAACTCCCAATTTAAAGCGACATATTTACCATTAGTAAGACAAACACTGGGGTAAGGAACATGTGCTGCCATGCCATTACTCATTTACATTCATCCCTTTAGCTGTAAACATGTCCTTTACAAAATACCAACTAGGCCAAGAAGTTCACAGGCAAGGCATTCAGCCTAACATTGGATATATTGCATGCTTGGCACTGAACTGCAGAGACCAGTGGTTATGTTACCAATGTAATTTCCTATGATATCTTTCATGTCACATGGCATGACGATCACAACAAAGCACATTTACAGTGGCAAGTGTTTGCTGGTGTAGTAAATGTTTCAGCTGCCGCTTTTGTCAGTGCACTCAATTACACATTGTAAAAATTAATGCTGGCAGTACGCCCACCCATCCAGAAGTCTATTTATCCATGCACTTTCATTACTTTTGCCAACCAGTGCAAACTGGCAGTGGTATCATGTATGATCAAGAATACACTGCAGAATAAAAAAATTGAAGCTGGGAAAGTCTGAATGCATTCATCTTAAAACAAAAGTTTGTAGAAACGCTTCTGGAAGTGCTGTTTTGGCTATCCTTGCTTTTGTGATCCCATTCATTCGTTTATTTCTTTCATTTTTTCAGGAACAAAAATATGATGCATGTTATGAGACCTCCCAAAAAGATGCAGGGAACCATTCTCACTGGTTGGAGTGCAGTCGTGACCGCTTGAGAGCCTCATCGTCGAGGCGCCGCAGTGGGGGTGCTTTGCGGGGCGGTGTGCTGCCACGGTTGGGGAGGCCCCCCTGGTCAGCCCCATCGACCCCATCCTCAGGCCGAGCCTGCTTCTGGGGAGGACCTGGCCGCAGCTCAGGCGGCTGGCTGCAACACCGCAGCACAAATTAAAGAAAATTGTTACTCCAAAAAGCCAAGACATGGACATCGCCAGTAAAAAGGCAATGAAAAAAGCAGCCGTGAACGAGAGAGTTGACACAAAACCACCTAATTTGCCTTTGAGCAGTACAGTAAAAAATACAATAAAGAATCAGTAGAAATGTCCACACTGGATTGTAATATCCAGTAAAATACAACCAATTATGGCCCAACTATTTATAGTGTGCAAAAGCAACAGGCACAAAAGGAGTAAGACGAGCACAAGCACCAACTTCCAATGAAATTTCATTACTAAGAAAAGTTTGATCATGGAACATCAACTAGCTCCATCTCTCACATTGCTAAACTAAGTATGGATCAGCTAAGTGAAAGCACTAACTGATTCTGCATAGGTGAGCGGCATTCACACGCATTATGTGACAATCGTTAGCATCAGTGCGCTTATTCAACCAGATTCATTAGCTTGGCCCCTAAGGACAGTTTTCTTTGTCTGAGCATACAGTACAAAGGTACTAGAAGGTTCAAAAGACTGACTAACACAGTTGAGAGGCATTGCCATTGAGCTTCACTAAGACAAGGGCAGGGATGGTGCAGATAACTAAACAAAGCAAAGGTGATGCAAATACACAATCAGACAGTATTTACAGCTAGTCATACGCTGGAATGCACATGGTGTTTCATGGTATGTACAAGTCGCTTGATCACATGGAGTGGATAGCTTGTCAACAATCATGTGATTACATAGTGACCACAATGCTTCCACCTTCGCCTCATGGAAAAGTGACCCAGATCCCCTGATAGCACTGCTTATCTATACTTCACCCAATACCATTAATAGGATGAAAGGGAACAAGCCATCAGTTTACGATTAAGCCTCACTGACACGAATGCACTGATACTTGAAAACTGTTCAGAAGTGTTGTATCAGTATTCCCTTCATATTTAGGGGTTCAGTAAAACTCAGATTTGACACGTGCCTTCTTGGTAGTCATCTTGTAGAATATGTAGTGAGAGACTTGCATGAGTTGGATATTTCATGCTGTAAAGCACAAAACCGCAGTGCAAGAAAAATACAGTGCCGAGATGTTTACTCCCGCAACCCCTTTTGTAGATCTAAGCCGAGATTCTGTTAACACCATTGCTGCCCTAAGAATAAAGACAAAAGCACACAGGCTTCTCAAGTTCTTGCACCATCCACACCTTGAAGAATATGTTTTATAAAGGAGTAAGTTCCTTAAAAAAATACTGGTCCTTACAAAAGCTGGCCACAGTTCGAGCCTCCTAATAACAAGGGTCATTATGTGGCACAACTGTAAACAATGTACATCACCACATGCCCAATTACTGGCAGCAAGATCTTGTTCACCCCATGTGAACATAAACGTGTACATCCATTAAAATATTTCCATTTCAATAGAAAGACCATACTATCACAAACTATAATAAGGAGATCATCTGTGGCGGCTCCCACTGTATTGGAGAAAATAAGTAACAAAGAACGCACAGCACTGTAAGGGGTAAGAAAGCAGTTGTCAACAGAACCAGTTGACAGGAAGGAATGTTTGCATACTCAGTTTGATTTGCCCTTACTCTGAAAACATGTTTTAACTGGTGCTAGCCTAGTAAAGTGCAGATGCTGACGAAATTTAAGCAGTAAAATATTTCAACGATATGCTTTTTGCTACTTTGCACAATTAAACAGGAGTATACTTATGAAAATAAGAAAGCAGGGCAGGTTTGAAATAGGTACCACCAAACCCATTACAAAAACCTTAACATCGTCCCTTTAAAAAGCATTGGTGCACTAATACAAGATCCTGTGGTCAGATGATACATTAAACTATTTCTAATGCAACAAATAGGCATTTAAAGAGGGCTACAAAGGGGTCCAAATCAGCAATTCTCTGGATGCAACAATGGTGCACTTGCAGCGAGACTTCTGCAAAAGCCAAAACAAAACATGCAAACTGAGTGTGCGTGTGTTTGGGGAGAATTTGCAAGTACAGTGACATAGTGGTTGTCAGTCCCAAGTTTCATTTTTGATGCTCATTTTTTCGCATCAAGAATACACAAATTACAAGGGAGCAACAATACAGGCAGTTAAGACATTGAACATTTTGTGGGAACTGCAAACCTTAAATTATTTGGTGTGCAGTTCTAAATGCACCTATTTACAACTATCCACAAAGGAATGAACAATTTTAGTGTGCAGTCTCGGCTAACATAATTTTGTATGCCGCATCACTGCATGCAAGTTGGTGTTGGGTGTCAGCACCAGCATGAGAGATCAAGCCCAACTGTCACGAACACGAGTTCATACACTGTGTTTATTAATAACTTCCCACTTGCAGCACTACTGTAAATGAGACATACCTAATGAATAATAAGGTGCTAATGTATCGATGGTTCTCGTCCACCTCTTAACTAGCAAATACCTCAATGCAATGAAAAACCTGCGGCACGGTCCGCCAACATGTTCAATAACGCGCTACTAAACGAAATTGCCTTAGTTTTATTTTAAACACGTAAACAGAGAAGACGAGAATGAGGGCACTTGAAATGCATCAATGAGCACAAACAAGTGCAGCCATGCATGCAGTTTTACACTGCCTGGAGTGCACCGACGGGTTTCGGAGTTGCAAAACTGCCAATGGAGAGACCTTTTCACTCAGCAACGATCGATGAGAGCGGTAAACCGTAAGTGCCCGAGTATGCGTAAATAGTGCGACATATATCAACTCTAGCCCAACGCAAGCGTTGTGCGTGTACTACAAGGAAGGCAGTTATGTCTCTCCTTCGCCGCTTGGCACACGGAGCGCGACGTTGGCCGAGATCAGCAGTTTCGTTTTATCTCGGACCGGTTGTTGGTTAATATGCGGCGCGTTCCCTTTTCAATGGCGCGTCGTACGTGTCCGACCACTGGACAGGCCGGAGCGCGTCAGGGTCCGAGCTCCCCCCTATGGGCGGCTCACCGGTCGACCGCGGGATAGCGGCGGAAGGACGGGCGGTCGCGGCAGACCCGCAGCGCCGAGCCGGGCCCCGCCAGGCCCGCCTGGAGGGCCAGGCAGCGCCACAGCAACAGCAGCTCGTCGCAGCGGCTCGCGGGGGGCATCCACATTGCGAGGGCGGCCACATGGCGCGCACGGGCCCGCGCACCCGCCACGCGCCACCGCAAACCACGACCGCCGAGCTGGCCGACGGCCGTTTCCTCCCGACTAGGAGCGCGCAATGGCGACCGCGATCTGGGTCAGGCGGCCAGCCTACCTGTGCTGGGTGACGCGCAGCACGGCGCGGCCGTACGGGCTGAACGGGTGCAGGAATGCCCGCGGACCACGGTCCCGAGTGAACACGGCCTCCTGACAGACGAGCGGGGGCTCGCCGACGCCGAACATGACGGCCGCCCACCGCTGCTCCCGCTGTCGCTGCACCACCACCAGCCGCCGTCGTTCGGGGTCCGCGTCCTTGGCGTTCGCAGCGCCCTCTGCGCTCCGCGACGCCCGAGGCGGTGCGCCCGCGGCTACGCCTGGCAGCTCCCGGCTACGGACGACCACCACCGCGGGGGGCGCCCGTCCACCCAGGCAAGAACGCACGAGCAAAGCGTCGTGCGACAGGCCGCGATCTCCATTGCCAAACTCCACCGAGCGCCGCGGCCGAGCACACCGCGGCCACCCACACGCGCGCGAGACCCGTTATTCGGGGGAGCCGTTATTGCGCGGCGTCTCAGTTTGACGTCTTGTTCCGAGCGGCGGCGACGCTTTGAGGAAAACGCGTGCGGCGCGGCCGGTCGGATAAATGAAAGCGCTCCCCTCTCCTCTGCCCTCTCCGAGCCTTGAAGCGCGCCCGCCGCCGCAGGACAGCTGTCGCGTGCCGCCGGCCACTCCTCCTCGCCGCCGTCGCAACATGCACCTGCTCTCGGACAGCTGCATGCCGTCAACAGCGGTCTCCTTGGTGGCGGCGGCGTCACGCCACCACCTCCCGAAAAACGCCCAGGGGGCAGTCGCTCACGATTTAAACAGTCCAACAGGTATAAGCAGACACACATTGGCCGGTAATCCAAAAGGTTTCGCAGGACATCGTCAAATCGCTCGCGTCAGCTTAGCAGCGCGACATGATGCGCTTCTCCACCTACTCTGCGCATATCAGATGACACCCTCGCCGAGCAGCTGCTGCGCCGTCGCGCATTGCATTCCTTTCTCATGTCTATTGGAAATGACGTACAAAGCGTACCCAACCATGCAGCCATTCAGCACAAACGTCCATTCGCGACACGGTCGTTTCCAAACGTGGAATTTGCTCACCTTCGGCGTACGGCAACGCAAAAACCAAGCGTAATGCGATTAGGAGACGGCTTCGTGAGCATTCAAGATTCAATTAGGAGCGGTTTCCTTTCACAAGTGGTGATAGCAAGGCACCAATCAGATTTATTTTTGTTTTCGCAGGTTTTAAACAGTGCGAGGGCATGCACACTGGACTAAACTTCTACTAGCATTTCAACCTATAAACTATAAAAAATGTATAATCGTAAACATATACGAAACTCTTAGGCCTACGGTGTAGGTCAGGTAAACAGTACTTTCCATGCACATGCCTTTTTCCACCTCGGGCATGCATGCCAAGTCGCGCCTGCTACACGATCATTTGCTGGCCTAGAGCTCGTAAAAATGTAGGAACGATTGCAACCGTAATTCGCAACAGCACGACTGTTGAGAGACGATATTTGATAAATAATTTCACCTTTCATTCTCGAGCGGCTCCAGGTCGGAGTATCCAAGCTGCGTACAAATGTCGTTTATGTCGCATAACAACGCTGCTTTTTCCTGCTGAAGTAAGCACACTCTGTTCTGCAACTCCTGTATCCTCAAACAATCGGCCTCGATGAGCTTGTCTTTCTCCGCTGCGCTCTCTTGGAGCTTGCGCAGACGGTCAACAAGGTCTGGTTGTGGACAGCTCACACCTTCGGTCATAGTGAAAAACGAAGAGCGGCCCCATCACTTCCTTGGCAGAGTCATGATGCGAACATCACACACACACAAATTAACCCGCGGCGCGTAGCCGCTCCACTGAGTTCACGAGTCAAATGAACTCGCGTACAACCGTACGACGAATCAACTACATTCGCGCAATCAGCTATGCGATCTGCATCAGACATGTATCCGTTCTGTCAGTTTCGTATTCAAAAGTTTAGTATTACTGCATCTACAAAATAAATAATTACGCATGATTTTGTTTGTTTTAGTTGTTAATATGGTAAGAACGTGAGATAGATAAGTTGTCAACTTATTACGAACAAGTCACGTGGCCTATTTTGGGAGGGCGGGGAGGTTTGGGAGGTTCGTGGTGCGTGCTCAGAGGAGGACGATCATCATGTGATTGCCTGGCTTTGCGTGCTTGAAACTAGCTCGGTAGTGTGGTGTAGTGGGTGTAGTCGGCTGCTGATAGGTGTGTGCAGTTTACATGCAGAGCCTTAAAATATCAGCTGCTCTTTTTGGAACCGTGGGGCTGCGTTTATTCGTACATCAGCAGTGTTTCCGTTGGCTGACCCAAGAGTTTCGGCTGTCGTCCCGGCGTGTTTCACAGCATGAAGTTTCAGCCTTACGAAGCACGTTTAATACCGTCGGACCTTCGTCACGATGAGTGCATTCTACAAGTGGCGGACAGTCTCGATCACCTCAGCAGAGTCGCCAACACAATTCTGGACGGTTTGCAGGAACGATTGAATGAATACAAGGGCCGCCTCCAGAACATTCAGAATCGTGCAGACTTGGCAAGAGCCAAAATTTCGGTCATACGTGGCAGCAGCAAAGCCACAAAGGTGATAAATTGATGGGGCCCTTATTGATAGTAGTTTTGGAGCTTCCTTTTTCCACTGGGTTTTGCAACCCTCTGCTTCGATAATTCGAAGTAAAAACGTCAATATGATAAGTTAATGAGCTCATATCTCAGGCTGTACCGTCACAATAATGTAAATTACAAGTGAATAAGCTTATCTGGTAATGCTAAAGTTTGTTTACGAGCAGAAGTTTTCTGCAGGGCTCTTAAAATATACTTTAGCACTAATATAGGTGTTCACAAACCCATCATTTGAAACGAGGCAAATGAAACTTCGTTTGGGCTTTTGTATTTGTGTCCTAGCACTGGTGCTAGCAAATGCCACTGTAAATTGATGTCTTTGTACTGGCACTAAACCAAAGCTCATGTTGATATGCTGTTTGGTGGATGGACATTGACTTTGTTTTGTAGGCTTTTGAAGTTTGCATCGCTGATGTTTGTAACCTTAAACAATCGTAATAAACTATGTAGCCATATGTCCTTGATGCAGTTATTTCTCCACTTTGTGTAGTTTGTATATGCCATCATCTGTGCCGATATTCCTTCTCCTTATCTAACACCTGAAGCTTGAGCATCATTGTGCAGTCCTCTTGTTGCACTGTATGTACTGTAAATGTTCATGTTCCTGTTGTATTTGTCAGGTTTTCTCCAGTTACAAGTATCCTGCAAATGATCCAGAACCTGCCCAAGAGCTGCTAGCTTCTTTACCAGCTGTGCCACTCCAGCCAACTCACTTGCGAGTGCGAAGTCAACACTTGGCCCCCGATGAGCGACTTCTCAAGGAGAAATTGCAGTTCTTCAACGTCCGTCCACCTGCCAAGGCTAACTCGACTGCCACGAAGCCTGCCTGGCAGGATGAGGAAGGCCTTGGCAGGTTGCCAGAAAGCACAGAGAGCATTGGGAGCTTGCTTTTGTTCAACACTGGAGAAAACCCGTAAGGAATATTCAATATAGTAGTTGCCATTTGTGCTGCTTTGCATAGGAATGGCATGAGCAGTGGGCTTGGTATCGTCTGTATTGTGCATCGGGAGTACTTATGCATATTTTCGAAGTTGTGAAAACTGTCACACACTTCTCAAATGTAATAAAATCCCATTTAGCAAGTATGAAGTTTAGAAAACAGATATTTTGATTCTATACTAAGGTTGTCTAGCAATGCCAGACCGAGCGTCACTGACATTATCGTGACATCATGACACTGAGCTAAATTTACTGACGTCATAAGGCTAGGTATGAAGATGTTGCTATTAAAAAATGTTAAAAGATTGCTGCGCACATTTCTTAATGCTGCGCTCACATGGTGCAGCTGCAACGATCACGGGAATGAAGCAAGCCAGTGTGTCATGATGCATTCACTTCCTGTGTACCGAAAGCAAAGCTGGTTCACATAAACAAGTATCATAGTAAATTATTTATGTTGCTCTGGTACTAACAAGCACTTTTTCTATGGTTTGGAGTGATTGGATGTTCATTTAGCGTATTAAAAAAATGACATGTCGAAAATGCCCTGTCAGTATTACCCCTCTCTTGCGCTAGCCGATTCCAACATGCGCCTGCAAATTTCCTAGAATTTTTGTATACATTGCTTTAATATTTTTTCTCTTACTCAAGACTTCTCTATCTACCTTGAGTACTCCTTTACTGCTCTTGATAGACTGCAAAAGCCACTTCACTGAAATTTGTTAATAGCTACAAATTATGACAAGCAGAGTTCAGAATTTTCTTTTACTTGAACTGATGCAGAGCCCTCTCCTTGATGCATCTCTTGCACTAATTATTTTGATACTGGAAAGAGGGAAAGTTACATTGCATTACATGTTATGCCTCTTTACATTGCATGTGCCACTCAACATTTGCGCGAGGTGATGAAGCAGTGGAAGCAACACACAGAAGCAGTATAGGTCAGATGTGTTGCAAACTAGTTGACTTGCACAAGCAGCGAATTCTTCCTGTTGACTTTGTATTGACGTCATGGTGACTTTCCGCACACATTTCAAAGTGAATGTGTCAATTTTGAAAAGTGACTGTGTCTTACACTGTCTTATGGCCACATTTGTGTACATTGGATGGCCTCACCAGAATCTAGTAAACATTGTTACAAGTGGAGGATAGTACTAAGACTGTTATCATTGTGCTTGTGCCTTTTAATTTTTACTGCAAGAACTGTTGTCACATGTGCTCCCATTTGCAAACTGCAAAGCATGTTAACTGAGAAAAAAAAGCATTCAATTGCTGTGTGGCGTGCCCATGCTATGCAACCACATATAAAAGCAAAATCACAAACTAGTGTCGTGCTAATACACTTATATGTTGAAAGAAAACTGCCATCGGCCTGACCATAGCAAGAGACCTAAGCGACCAATGTTGGTGTGAAGCATTGGAATTAGTTTCTTTTTAGCATTCTGTTAGTCATGTCAATGGAAACTTTTCCACACATATAATTTACTCCACCATTTGGATTTGCACAGCAGTTATTGAAATAATGCACAGTATTTAGCTGATGAATGCACCTGTGTACTCCCCCGCTTTTAAAGTGAGCAAACAGTTGCATTCAACTTGCTTTCTACTTTATAGCTGACAGCAGTGCCGTGGCCTACTTGTGCTGAATCAGTCTGCATGAGCTCTGCATTACCTCTTTCACAAGTGCAGGGAATATATTGAACACATCTTAAATGAAGCCTGCACTTTATAAAATGTCTGGATGCTGCAGTTGCACTTCCTGGATGAGTTCATTAAGCCCAAGTGAATTGAATCATGTTTACATCAAAATAAAGACAACTGCCATAAATTGAAGTACACCCGCCATCAGACTTCACCCGAACAATGATGACATATCTACAGCAGCTTAACTTTAACAACACAGGCATTAAGGAGCAAACTTCCAAGAGTTTTTGAAGGAAGACACATTAAGCTAGCACAGTCACTCCAAACAAATCCCCACCACTTTCTGCAACTGAAACAAAGGCATTGAAGGCAGGTTTGGGTTAAGAATGCCAGTGAGTGTATTTCTCATCGGAACAGTCTACCCCCAAGTACTCTGTGCACTTCCTTTAGCTGAGAAGTAGGCAAGAAATTACAGTATCAAGGAAGCGAGGTTGGGAGATGAAAAATTGTCACATACCCATTGTGGTTGCTTAGTGGCTTTGGCGTTGCGCTCCTAAGCACAAGGTCACGGGATGAAATCCTGGCCGCGGCGGCTGCATTTCGATGGGGGCAAAATGCAAAACTGCCTGTGTGCTGTGCATTGGGTGCACGTTAAAGAACCCCAGGTGGTCTAACTTTATCCGGAGTCCCCCACAATGGTGCACCTCATACTCGGATCATGGTTTTGGCACGTAAAACCCGGTAACCTAATTATTTTTTCAATTATCTCAACTTCACTTTAATAGGTGCTTGCTAAAACGAGTACTATTGACTTCGATGAGTTTTCAGTGCTTCTGCAATCAGTGCCAGAAAACCCTGGATGTCATGCTTATGTCTCCAGGTACACAAGGTATGTACAGCAAGACCCCTTGGGTGGAGCTAAGCGAACAGCAGCTCGGACTGAAGAGGCACCCACAGGGCCAGGGCTCCTTGGGGCAGCTCCAGCTTCCATGAGTGGCACAGGACAACGTGGGGCACCGCAGGAGGGCTTCCTGTACAGCCCAGGCATGGGCCAGGTACCACAAATGGATGCACCAGCTGCCCTTCCTCATTTGCCAGGTGAGGGCATTGGGGATGTCTATGCTTTGCCATATCCTGTCGCAGTAGATCAAGAACCATCCAAATGGGCAGGCTTAGCTACCAGTGCATTCACCTGCTGTGGTTGCTTAGTGGCTATGGTGTTAAGTTGCTGTGCATAAGGTCATGGGGTCAAATGCCGGCCACGGCGACCGCTTTTCGATGTGGGCAAAATGCGAAAACACCCGTGTACTTAGATTTAGGTGCATGTTAAAGAACCCCAGGTGTTCATAATTAATCCGGAGTCTCCCACTACGGCGTGCCTCATTATCAGATGGTGGTTTTGGCACGTAAAACCCCATAATATAATTTAAAATTTTCTCTAAGTAGTGTACATGCGTGAAGTCATAAATGCCACCAATTAATTTAACTACACATCGGGCCTATCGGCATCGGGCCTACACATCGGGTTTAACACATCGGGCCTATCCAGAGCCTGTTTGTGCATATTGTTACCTTGGTGTTCAAATGCCATTGCATGTTTTTGGTTTCTATTTCAAGAACTTCGATCTGGAAAATTTTATGCAGCAGAGCTAACTCTTAACAGCGAAGCTGTTTAAGCCGGCCGTAACTTTTGAGGCCCCAAAGAGCTTTGCGGGTGTTAGCGTTGGGGCATGCTAGAGTGAAGAGTTTTAGAATAGGGCTTTGCGTTTGCGAATAGCGTCTTGTGCTTGCAGCACCACTAGAGTGTCAAAGAAAAACTATTATAAATATTAAAATAGGATATACCATTTTATGATGGGAAGAGTAATTGACTTTCGTGGTTTTACATTTAATTACAATTGAGAGGTTATTGTATTAGCACCAAGCGATTTGTTGCGCCTAATTTTGAGTAACCAACTTGACGTGCCTTCACCAGCCAAGCTAATCCACGGTAGGCCTGCGAGCCATGAATTAATTCCGTAAATCGAATTCGGAATCAGCAGCGTCTAATGAATTAATCTTCATTACACACTTTAGTTAGAGAAAGCGATAACCACAGTCACTTCTCCTAGCTCACGAACTTCACGCGTTACCACGAATCGAGCCGAGTTTGGTACTCTGAGAGCCAACGCTTCGATGGGTGCCGCCATGTTAGTTGACACAAAGCTTTTGTGCCTGCTTTTGAGGCTCCCGCTAAATCTGTGAAATAGCGTGCTCGACGCAAAAACCAAACGCAGTTAGCCCCAAAATGTTTGGGGCCCCTATTCTAAAACTCTCTAATGATGGCTCTAGAATACCATCCTACATGTATATCTAAGTTAAACCAAGTTAAGACCTAGCAGCAACCAAGTTCATACCTAGCAGCCAGTAAGCTCCGCTGTGTTTACTAAGCATTTTAGCTTCCGAACAAATTGTTACACTTCTGTGAGAGCAAGCAGCGGCGACTGCAGTATGAGAGCCTTTGAGATCAGAATTTTGCAGACAACTTGGACAGCAGCAAGCCACTATCTTGGAGACCTTGCAAAACTGCCGCACCTGCCGTTAGAAGTCTGAAAATGGTAGATAAAAGACAAATGCCTGTGCATTGCTTCCATGCATTGCTTCCATGTCTGTGCATGTGCCAGCAGTACATTGCTGGCACATTGTACCATGGCATGCCCAGTCACAAAACACAGCCACTCCTTCATTTTGCATGCCATGGGTTTGCATTGCATGATGTAACTGGAAGCACTTAAGTGCAGTTTAGACACCACCAATTGACCTGCAGTGATTCCTCGGCAACACTAAACTTCAGTGACCCATGATGCAACGAAAACATCAAAAAAAAAAAAAAAAAAATTATGCAGAGCACATTCCTGATGTCTGTCCATGTAAGTAGAGCTTTCTTAATTTTTGAGAACAATGAATTGAAACATAACACTTGGTATGTACAATGTACGGGTCTCTTTATTTACAGATAACAGTTCTGTGGCGCCACAGTATGATGAGTGATTTACTGCGAATTCCCCCAGCCATCATGGTGAACCTTGCAGAGTGAAATGAAGTTTTAATTCAGCATTAAAATGTGTTAATCACAAGACATGATGTGCTTGACCTTGTAGAAATGTGCCACAGTATGATGAGAGATGCGCAGTGAATTTCAGTGATTAACACGTCCCGTAACTCGGCTAGAAGCTAGAAACTCTGCTAGAATCCATCAGCTAAAAGTCAAAGCCATATGAAACCAACAGATAAGGAAGCGAAGGAAAGCATAAGCGAAGGTATCTGTTGTTTTTAATTGAAGTGTAGAAATGATAAGGTAAAGGGAAATGAAAGTGTATGAAAAAAAGAGCAACGTGCCACCGTTGGGAGCCACCGAAGTTTTGTGGGTTCAGCCCCCACCCGTATTTGTTCAGAAGTTGTTCCCACCGCTCCCACCGAAGCTCACATGAAGTTCTCACCAAACAGCTCCCACCGAAGCTGTTCTGAAGTAGTTTTTGTAGCGTTAGCTACACTGGCCTAGCCAAGCCCGTTTCGCGCGGCACATCAAGAGCCATGCTGCGCATGCGCAAGGGTCAGTGATGTCACACGGCATGCGCACCGGAGCCACCGGAGCCGGCACCTCTCGCGCACTCCGCCGCCGCCGCGCGCGGATCACCGGCGCCGGTCTGCGCATTCCAGAGGAGTGACGTCGTAGCCGTGGTAGACGCACTGGCGCCGGCGCGCGCTCGCTGTGCAGTCGCCGTCTGACACTGCGCTGGAGCCGCTGCGCTTCTGACTGGCGTTTGCCAGTGTCGTATAGCCATGGAGAAGGAGAGCGCAAATGCTGCTCAACAGCGCAGAAGAACGGAGAAGCTTGACTCATAAGAATAATCTTAAGAATAAGCTAAGAATAATCAGCTGAACCTTTGCTAACGCTACGTATATCCTGGCATAGCCGAGCTAAGCCACTGCAACTTTTTTTCGTCCACTTTCATTTTCCTTTACCTTATGATTTTTATGCTTCAATTAAAAACAGATAATTTCGCGTATGCTTTCCTTGGCTTCATTTTCTGTTGGCTTCATATGGTTGTGACTAATGTGTCGCACATAAGTTGTGCCAAAATGAAAACTATGCAAGTGCCATGAACTCGAGAGAACTAAGGTAATGTTTGCTGTCGCATTTGTACCGTGTATCGCCCGTGTACCGTGCATTGGGTGCACATTAAAGAACCTCCAGGTGGTCAAAATTATTCCGGAGTCCATCACTACATGCCTCACAATCAGATCATGGTTTCAACATGTAACACCCCATTTTTTATTTTACCTCATACTTGACAAAATAAACTAACAAAAGAGCTTTTGTTCTTTACGTTGTGCTGTTTTAGTAGAAACACTTTTGATCTTAAGTATATGTGACATGGGCTCAATATTCACTGATTTGATTTAGATTAGGTGATTGAACTGCTACTGGTGATTGAACTGCAAATAAAATTGCAACTTTAATGATATGACTTATTGACTTTAGCAATTATACTTTCACCTAATCCGTAAATGTCTACTCTAAAACCCTGGATAGATACCACACCTGTCAGCTTTGTTTAGCGATGTGTTTGCCGTATGTACTTGGTGATTTTGTTCAACAACATTAAAAAGGCATTGTCGTGTATGATGTGAATGTAGCCTACCATTGAAAAAGTGGGGCTCTTTATCTAAATTTACCACCTGTCGTACAAGTCGGAACAAAGCAATCTGACAGCTACTTGCTATGTTTTGTTCTGGCCACAAAAGTGCCTAGACTGACCCAGTGATTTTGGACAGGGTAACGAGGCAGCTATCAGCACAAAATGCTTTATGGAATGACCAGATATGGCATATATAGTGGTTAGGTCTAGATGTAGATGTGTTATAGATGTGGGGGCTGTACAAGGTGCTGGTTTCACCCAAAATGCATGCTGATGCCCATTTGTTTTGTGAAGTTCAGTCACTTTATAAAGCTTAGTTTTTTTTCAATGTAGACGGTTTTGCAGTATATTGGACAAAGGTGGAGACAGAGCAACACACAGACACTGTCCTTGTCTACTACGCTGATGAACCAACTCGCCAAGATAAAGCTACTTCTGTTCATCCCATGCTAGTGAGCTGTTCTTGTGACACTGCAGCTAGTAAAATGGCTCCTTGTGCCTGAGCAGGTGTGAATGGAAGCAAGTGATGATGCCTACAACAAAGGGAGGCCTTGTCCTTACTGCAGCTGAGCAAGATATGATAGTATGCCAACTATGTTTCTTTAAACTTCTTCTGCGAGAGGCACAAAGTGTAAATGCTACATCTCCATCACTGAATTAAACCTGGCTGCATAACCATTGCTTAGTGGCTATAGTGTTACTATGAGGGCACGGGTTTGATTCCCGACCACCACAGATGCATTCTGACGGGGGTGGAATACAAAAACACTTGTGCGCTTAGATTCAGATGCATCTTAAAAGAACCCCAGGAGGTCGAAATTATTTCCCACTATGGCATCTCCCACAGCCTGTGTGTTGCTTTGGGACATTAAACCTCACATATTAATTCGAATGACATTGCTTGCTCAAGACCTTGTGGATTCCACCTCTGCAGGCATAGCTGATGACCTGTCCTATTCGGAAGACTTGGGGCCGTCTATTGCACCATCGTGGCTTCCAGAACTGCCTGAAGTGCCGGCTGATAGCTTCGTGGATGTTCCACCGCCCCTCCCTGAAGTGGATGCCACTGGCCTACCTCCCCTGGGTACCACTTCTGAGCCAGTGGTGGAGTGTCCACCTCCCCTGGAGCCAGATGAAGTGCCAGAGGTGCAATCCGAGGAGGCTGTGCCCAGTCAAGATACCGCGAGTGTGCTAGAATCAAGTACCAGGTAAGTGTCTGACTCCACATAGGGCTATCTGGTGCAGGGGCATGAATAAAAATTAACCGACATTGTTGCCTCTTTCACATTTTATATGTGATACTAGTCGGGCACAGAAAATGTACTATCAGTGCCAATAGTTTACAGGATGCGGGTTTCACAGTAAAGCTATTGTTTTTACACAGTCTCGGCATGCGGAGTACAACTGGACACTGCATAATGTTGTTCTCCTGAAGAAGCATGGAGTGGAATCTGAAATCTTGCCTAGCCTGCACGGACATCCGGCAAATAGCATAAAATCCATCTCTCATGAATTTCTTCTTAGTGCATAGTACTTACTTATAAAAACAGTGACTGCTGTTGTGAAGTCGAGATGATCCATCTCAACGTAACCCAACTCCAACAAAGCTTTAAAGATGGTTCCTAGCCACTTTGATGTCCCATCATCAACAATTCGCTCTCGTCTCACCAAATACCTGTGTCATTCATCTTACTGGATAGCCACTATAGCACGGCCTGTTATGCTTCAGTGGCTGATGCAGGGCTCTTAAGTTTTAAACCCTTCAAGTGCCAGGGGTTTCGAGCATTTCCAGCTGCTGTCTGAAGATTTTCCAAAATGCATCAAATTCAATTTCTGTCTAAGTAACACATTAGCAAAGTTTAGATTCTTATGGTATAATAATTATTGGCAGTATGTTGCTGAACCTTTACAAAGTTTTTGGATGTGACTATTCATACAGAAATGAATCATTAGGCAAATTTCAATCATGATAGGGCCTCTTCGTTGCTATCATAATCACTCGAAAACACCACGTCTTTATCTATATTGGAACCGTGCAAAGAAGCTCCTGAACATATGCATCATTCAAAAACTGTGCGAACTTTTTGCACCGGTCTGCTATGTCAAAAAACAAGAAATGTGAGCTTGGAGGTAGGTGTGAGAAACAGGCAGTAGCGCACCCAGGATCTCTGCCAGGGGGGGGTGGGGTGACAGTTTGCCAATACCATCTAAACAGCACTAATTTCGATTTCTTCACGGGAAATTGTAAAAAAAATTGGTCTTTTTGCGAGTGTGCAGACGATTGCGCGTCTTACATCTTAGTTGCAGTACTCAAATGCGTAAGGAAAGAAAAGGGGTTAAACAAAAGGGGGGGGTTAAGTCGGCCTCAGGGGGGGGGGGTTACAACCCCCGAATGCCCCCCCCCCGTCGGTGCGCCACTGATTAGAGCTACAGAATGGATACCAAGAGAAGGGAAGCGCAGTCCAGGACGCCAGAAAACTAGGTGGGGTGATGAAGTTAGGAAATTCGCAGGTGCAAATTGGAATCAGCTAGCACAAGACAGGGTTAATTGGACATCGCAGGGAGAGGCCTTCGTCCTGCAGTGGACATAAATATAGGCTGATGATGATACTGACAGTCATCTTGCACGTGTCACTTCAGCTTGGCACAGAATGCATTGAACCATGCAATTCATAACGGTCGCGTGGGGTGACAGTTTGCCAATACCATCTAAACAGCACTAATTTCGATTTCTTCACGGGAAATTGTAAAAAAAATTGGGCTTTTTGCGAGTGTGCAGACGATTGCGTGTCTTACATCTTAGTTGCAGTACTCAAATGCATAAGGAAAGAAAAGGGGTTAAACAAAAGGGGGGGTTAAGTCGGCCTCAGGGGGGGGGGTTACAACCCCCGAATCCCCCCCCCCCCGTCGGTGCGCCACTGGAAACAGGTACTAATAGATACAGTCGACTTCCGTTAATTGGACCCTGATGGGACCGGAGAAATTAATTGAATTATCCGGCAGGTCGAATTAAACGAAATCCAGAATTAATGCCATTACACACTGCTAATTCATTTAGCTGTATTTGTCCGATTCTAACACGCACCCGAATTAAATGTGCGCCCACTTTCTGTGCATCCAAAGTAAAAAAACTAATGTAGAAATGACATTAAACTCCTAAACAAAGTAGGAATCTAATGTGCACCTGATTTTTTAGCAAAGAAAAATGGCCAGGAGTTTAATATGTCTTGCACAACGGCGACCGGTTTTCTAAAGTCAACTTTGCCGCAATACATTTTTGTGGTGCGGTAAAGCATATAAACGCTGCAAAGGCGGTTTTTGGTATCGTGTCCGATTGCACCACCCAGGCAATTTTCGGCCCAATTTTCTTGGAAAAATAAAAAAAAGGCACATGTTAGAATTGGGTAAATACCGTAATCAGACGTTGTGAGTTACATTTATTGCTTGAAAATCTTCCTAGGGCTGGCTGAAAATAGGCATTTTCGACTGGAGATGACGTGTGTTCAATGCTTTCCCTGTCTCCTAAGCTCCGCCGAGACTGAGGGGTCACTATAGAGATCAGGTGAATGCATGCTGAACGGTCAGTTTTGAATTATCCGGTGAAGGCCAATTTTAGGATCGATATAATGAAAGTCTGGTCCGATAGAAATGTATGGGTGCCAGCTGGGATCAGATTAATGGAAAAATAAAATTAACCGGAGTTGAATTAACGGAAGTCTACTGTACAAAACGGATAAGCTTTATCGCACCACCTGTCATACAGTACAAACCAAAGCAGCCACACAATTTCGCTCCAGTATATATGAAGTTTTTCATTCGCAAATTATATTGGGGAAAGGCAAAGGAGTGAGTTTAAATTGACACTGCTTTATTTGGGCTCAGCAAGCTGTGTGCTGAGGCACCCAGATGAGTTAACTCAGGCATGGCACTTAAGGGTTAAAGCCCAACATAATTATGGTTGTAGGTGTCAAGGTGTTATATGTATATAGTCCTGTCATATGCAGTTGTCTCTGCTGTTCACCATGTTGAGGGAACACCAACTAGCTCAGCTTTGAACTTGTGGAGCTTTGTATGCTCCATCTACAAAGGAAATTTTATCACTCTGTGTCTGGCGCAGCATAGCCGTAGCCGCTTTTGCTCCTATAAATCCAATTTAACTAACTTTTACACCGAAATGATTGAATCCCAAAGCTTTTGAGGAGTTGAGCACATGTGTGAAGCAAGTCATGGCGCCGATCTGATTGACAGCTCACTGCCTTGCAGGTCAAGCAATGCAGAACCACGTGCAGAGTTGTCGGTGCCCGTGACCGAAGATGGCAGTGCCCGCGCCAGCCTGCTGGAGTCCATTCGACAGGCCGGCGGCAAGGCAGGCCTCAAGAGTGTGCGTCGTCCACAGCAGCAGCGCAAGCAGGTGGAGCATGCCCTATGTTTGTATTATAGTGGCCTGCGTGAATGTGGCACCGCGTTGATTGAGTGTTTTTTACCTTCTCCTTTAGTTTCTTACACAAAGCATGCATTGTGCAATATTCAGAATGGTACTAGATATATAGTTCAAGTCATTTCAATCTGTTATTATTTTATAGGAACGCATAGACACCACACAAAAGAGAGAAAAAAAAAAATAGGCCAGCGATTGTCTCCTGAAAATGACACCATGCTCATCAGTTTGAAGTGGAGTAATGAAGGAGGGGAATGAGAGAAGAAAGGCACAGCAAAATGCTGTGCCTTTCTTCGTCAAAATCGCACATGACAGAGGAGGGTCACTACCGATGTTAGTCGGGTCAACCCTGTAGTTGAAAAGAGCAATTTTAATTTAATATGGCTGGCCACAAAGCATTTGGAATGTGAAAGAAAGCCAGGTTTAAACCCCACACATGTTCTTTGTAACTACTTAGAACGCAAAGCAGTGCAACATAGTGGAACTACAGCAGCAGTATGGGATAGATGACGGCACGACTTTTGAGAAGTACAGTATAGACCACTTATGACGTAACCGCTTGTGCAGGACCAGATATAGTGCGGTCTTTTCAGACTCCCGTTAATTTTTCCATAGCACTCATGTATACACGTATCGCTTATAGCGCAGTTGCGGGAAATGAAATACCGGTTACAGTGCGGCTGCCTGGGAGTACGGAAGTCAGCAGAGACGGCGAACGCTCCCCTCAAACGGGCACCCCAAGGAGTGCTCGAGGAAGAAAGAGAGACGAAGTGGAG
The DNA here is from genome assembly GCF_013339745.2 of Dermacentor silvarum. Lineage (NCBI taxonomy): Eukaryota > Metazoa > Arthropoda > Arachnida > Ixodida > Ixodidae > Dermacentor > Dermacentor silvarum. Next base: position 25,592 of record NW_023606480.1, read on the forward strand.
AAGAAGGGCACGTGGTGCAAACGAACAGCCAGTGAGGCTGAAACCAGAATCTTGAGTGCGAGTCGTGAAATATCACGGCGCGCATAGCGAGCGAGGGCCACGAAACTGCCAAGGCCGGCCAGCGCTCGCTTCACGATAATGGCAGTAAATGAAACTTCAAGCGGCGCCGGCACGGCACGGAGAAGGGCACACGCAGAGACCGTGAGGGAGGAGGGCTGCAGGGAAGCGGATTTCGCCTCGGCAACTCCGCCGCTTCGGTGGCTCCCCTCGCCCTCCCTCGAACCTCCCTCACTTTCAACTGTCACCGTGCGTGCCCGCCGCCGTTGAGGGCTCTCCTAAGCTTTTACTCTATGGCGGTGCCGGCGCAATGCCGGTCGGAGGCGCCGCCGCGTGATTTGGTTCGAATTAACAAGATTCGACGGTAAATTGAATGCAAACGTTCTAGCCGCATTCCTCGACTGTCGCATACGCGTGGCGGCTCGGTGCACATGTTTTGCATATGTGCGGGCCTTGAAAATTGTTGCTTTGGTTATAGTGCGGTACCGCTTATAGTGCGGATATTCGCGACTCCGGCGACTTACGTTATAAGCGGTCTACTCTGTAACTCCTCACAATCATATATGCATAAATACAGTATACTGTTATGTTATGTACAGACGATGCAAAAGACTTTCAAAGTTTTAAGTGATAAAACGCTAGTGCTCTTTAAATTAGCATCGTGATATTGCAGCATCTGTAAGCCTACTTGCTTTTACAGAAAAATCTGTGTGTGGTTCCGTGTCAGAGACTGGGCTGTGGCAGGCATCTGCCACTGGTTGTTCTGAAAAGGGGAATATACACAAGACCCCCATATGTGGCTTGCACAATTTGAAAGGCAGCAGGTGTATCCAATGTTGTGAAAAAGGTCTATAGGAATGTGTTGCCATGTAAACTTGTTAGAACAAGCTACTAATCAAAGCTGCGATTTTCTTTTTCCATAATAAAGAACTCAAAAAAGTAATTATCGAATTCAATTGTTTCTTGCAGTTTATTGCTGTATTTTGCTTGTTCCTCTATGACATACCACAAAATTAAATGCTATCTGCTTTGCCTTTTAGGCAAAGCTGCGAGTATTGGGAAACAATTAACACATGTTCAGGTGACACACAAGATTTCCCTTCATTGCCACAGAAAGTAATCTTCATGTGTGTCCTGCTGGGGAGAAATGTTGATTACTTGAGGTTTTGAGTTCAAAATGCTCCAAGCAGCAAGGACACTTAAGTATCTCTACAAATACAGGTTAATTGAGCTGTGATGAAATACTAGTGCATTAAACGCGTGCACTGGCTAGCTGGGTTTTTTTTTTGTAGACACAGTCACTGTCTGCACACCACATGGGACTAATTTTGCATCCATTGTATGTTCTGCTGCGCTGGCCTTACTTAGCATCAAGGAGTATTAGTCGAATCTTAGTCTTCATTATATCCTATATTCGTTACTATAAAGCAGATATTCATTAAAAACTGATATCGACAAGAAGCATTTTAGATTTACTTTGTTATACCTGATAATTTGTTATATCTGATAATTTGTTGTATCAATGTTTGCTATAGCGAGATTTGACAAATTGTTTGTTGATGGCGGTCATGTGCCCTGGTGTGTTCACAGGGAAATTCCACTTTCACCCCTTCCTCTTCTTTCAGGTCATTATTCAGTTCTGGTAATGCAGTCCTGTGTTTTCACACATTGTCTTTTCATTTGAAAGCATCATATAAGAGGTAAAATGGCTTCAGAACCTTCAGACCATGCCATAACATACCTGTTATTGGAAGCTGGAGTGATTTGTATAGTTAACCACAAAGGTTTATAAAAGTACTTGTCCCATGCAGCCTTGAATGCAGCTTTGTATTCAGATTTTCAGCCTGTACTATTATATGCGAACAACATAGTGCGCAGTTTTACTGGCTACGGTCAGAAACAGCTCAGAAATTCAGCATTTTCTTAGTCCTGTGGTCCGTAACGTTTGGCAGTTGGATGTGCGTGCAAGTGCTCATTGTGCTACGTTTAGTACATTTAATGCTGCACTACAATGATTAATATGCAGTTGCACTGGTAAAAACTGTTTACATTGCCTTTGGTTTGTAAAATGAACTGAAATACAGGTAGCTGTGGAGATACTAACCATTATAATGTGCAATTAGGGAAGCAATAGCTTGCACAGAACCACTTAGCTAGCTCAGAGTTTTGGAGAAAATGACAAATTTCGCCACACAGTATAAGAATATTGGTTTCTAAGTGTAGGGGATATCAGTATAACTACCAGAAGCAGTCACTAGTAAGACTGCTAGTAGGCCGACTGAAGCAGGTGGGCTTCCCCTGTGTGGTTGTCAAATCATGGCCTCTAAAACTTTCATATTTTCAAACTCTTTTATCGCCTGAATTTTTTTTCATTTTTACCTAGAGAAAAGCATCTTAATTGCTCTTGTATGTGGGGTTATAACATTTTTAGGTTAGCTTCCCACCATTTAATACTGTAGGGTGAAATTTGTAAGCTTCTTATGAAAAATGGAAATGGGCATCTAGTGCCACTAATGAAGAGAATGCTGCGTTTTTTCTCACTGTATGTCCTTTGACATAGAAGGCAAACTGTTTTGCATCTTATTGCTGCATATAAAAAAGTTTACATTGAAAAGAGTCAGAAATTTGTGCTTATGAATGGAGGCAGCTGTAAAAGTTTCTAGGAGAGTTCAGCCTCCGTAAGCAGCTGCATGTGAAAGATGACGACGTGACAACTTGTTTTTAATGGACAATTACATGTGATGTTGGAAACCACCTTTGTCTCGCTTAAGGGTCCCATGCCGATTTAGGAGTTCATAACTGGTTTATCATGAAATTGCAAAAACCATCTAGATGAGTTTAACTGAAATTTCCTTTTGTAGGTGGCGCCACCTGGTGGGGATCTCATGTCAGACCTGAAGAGCAAGCTGCAGCTGCGGCGCAGAGGTATCTCGGGTGAGACAGATCATACAAGCAGGCCCACAGCTGAAGTCACATCACCTTTGGACAGAGTGCTTGAGATGATCCCACCTCCGAAGGTGGAGTCTGAAGAAGCCAGCACCACCGACACAGAGTGGAATGACTCTGACTAAACAACACTCCTGCTTCCACCACACCTGCATATTTGCATTACTTGTCTGGAGGCATTCCAAAGTAGCACACCAACCTTTTATTTCTTTCCTCTCCTTTTTGTATTGAGCTTAACAAATGAATTTGCATTGATTGGTACTGTTTTATTCAAGTTATTTACGGTAGTCTACAGTAATCACCTGGAAGGATCCGAAACTGCTGCTGCTATTGAGAGCGGATTTAAATGGGTGCAGTTTTTACTCTGGCAAAGCTGCTGGAAGATGTCATCCCGTAGAAAGGCTACTATACTGAAGGTTAATGCATAAAGCTTAGCCTTGTTGGTTGCTTTAGTTGTGCGGCCTAATTATAGTGCTAAAGATCAAACATATCTATTTCATATTGTATTCCGTTTTTAGCACTATAAGCATGCCTTACAGCTAAGCTGGAGGAACTGCTTGCATGTGTTTGGCTCGTGCAATTAATTAGCGAAATTGCCGATTCAGGAGCTCACAACTAGGATTGTCTGCCAGAGTTTGCTATAGCCACATGGAACTTATCAAAACTGATTATGCTGATAAGTGTAAACTTGAGTTGCTGTTTGTGCTTTATACAAGTAAGCTGCTGGCTTATACTCGGCTATAGAAGCCAGTTCTCTCGCTGCTGTTACAGCACTGAAAAATGTTAGGTTCAGTTAGAGTACAGAGAACCACCTGGTGCAATTCTTTTCTTCTAGAGACATGACTTTCACTACAGTAATTCTTTGTAGTTTGAATTGGCTTGACCCTATTTTGCTGCCATAATAAACTAAACATCGAGTGCGTGAGGAAAAAGCAAGCAAGGCTCATATACTTTTCTATAATTTCTGATGGAAATTAGAAGTGCCTAGTGCATCAAAACCAAAGCTGCCTTTCGCATACAGCCTGGTTTGGTCACTTTTCCTGTCGGAATTTTGTTATGTCTGCTGTTTCACGTGCATTTCATACTGTCATTTGACTGAATTAAACTGCAGTCCTTACATTCTTGTCCCTTTGTCTTCATCAGTACTCTGGCTGCTTAGCACGAGGTTGGGGGATCAAATCCCGGCCACGGCGGCCACATTTCGATAAGGGCGAACTGCGAAAATACCCGTGTAGTTAAACCTCGCTATAATGAAATTCTCGATATGACGAAGTATTTTACTTTACATAACCAGTTGTTCATAGAATTTAGAATCTCAATATAACTCCTTCAGGCACGAAATAAATCTGGCTTTGAAAAAAAACTATCTTAACATCATTTTGGACTCTCCATGCTTCAGTAAAAGTCATGAAAAGATGGAAACATACATTTTATGTTTTCATAGTTTTCCATGGTGTCCACATTTGTCGACAGAGTGCCTTAACCCGCAAAAAAAATGTTGCACTGTACTTTCTATTTCTAGTTCGCTTAGCCAAGTAAGTGGGGCAAAACATTTTTCCTGTGATTCTTCCTTGATTATCTGAACATTGGCAACCTAATTTCTGTGGTAAAGATGAAAGCAATCATTCTGAGCCGACAGGCACAAAAACACGTGGCATTTTAGGAAGCGAATTCGGCTCTTCGCTACGCATCCCTCACGGCGGAAACGCTGTGCATTTGGTGTGCACACGTGCTCCGGCAAGTGATGGTACCTGTCATACCTGATGGCAGCAGTCGGCAGTGACTGTGGTGTGGCCTTCTTGACAACGGGTTTAGAGTTGTCATTACTTGGCCTACCGTGCTTTTTTGGAGCATTCCTGTTGCAAGTGATCGGGCTGTTTGAAATGTCTGTTTGGAACACCATCATGTCCATGGTGTTAAGCTTGTCAGCGCTTGCATCCCTGAGGTACTCTAACCAGCTGTTGCAAAGTGCAAAACACAGAAATGCACCAAGTCATGCCTCACGCATTCATCATTCGAGAGATCTGCATCGGATATGTTTCCATTTTAAAGCGATAGCGTTAAGGGCCCCGTGTCGCAGAAAATCCGGCGTCGGTGTGGATCTCGGCATCTGTGCCAGAAAAAATGATCTCCAACCACCCCGACCGCGCAGGCCCTCTGCGTGGTGCAAGATTTTGGTGAACAAAAATTGAATTTCTCGCAGTGAAATCCGTCGGGTTAAGTACAACTTAACCACAACTTATAACAATGGTGGCGTCGGACTGTTATTTGAATTTACGAGAAAACATAATTCTGTTACGAGGAAACGCACACAAACTCCTTTTGCCAGCATTTCTACCCAAGGAGGTTGGAAAAAGCTCGGGTATGCTACTTTCGAAAATCTTATCCACATGGTGCTCGCATCCTCTACGGCAGATAAAATTGGGACTTGGCCGGCCTAATGCGTTTTCGACAAGCGCGCGCGTCGGGGCAATAGCAAACAATTAATAAAATAATAAAAAAAGGTGCTAGGGCCTTCACATTTTAATATAAGACGACATATTGCCCTTGGAAAAACGTCTACCGAGCAATGCATTTCTGTTTAAAAGTAAAGCAGACTTTAAGGGGATCGGTGTAAGCTTGGTCTTTGTAAGCTGGCTTTCCCACGTTCTGTGTTGTGGTAAAGCCCACTGAAGGAAAAATGCGATGCGAACGGGGCCCGATAATGCTATCGCGTTCCACTCTTAAAGGTGAAGCTTAAGCGTCCTCCAATTTTTTAATTTTCACTGAAAGTTCGTTGACAGTCTGATCATTGGACTTCCTTCTCTCTGCTGCATGCTTAGAAATGCCCGAGAAAAAATAAGAGGTTGTGATTATTTCAGCCAAAGAGTGTCGTGCTATAAAAGTCAGCTCGCTCGGAAAGGCGGCTTTGAGGCACCCTGTCCACAAACGTGGACACTAATTTTCGGTAGTTACGTGCGGCACTCTTACACTAGGTACTCCAAAAAAAGATAGTATTTGACATACACGGGAAATTGCTTTTTACAAATACAAATTGCTTTTGGGTGTTCTACCACCGCAGCCTTGGCCTAGTGGTAGAACGCCCGCCTCGGCTGCGGGAGGCTGTGGGTTCGATTCCCACCGCCGCCGGGCACCCACTGGTTCAAAAGGGTACAAGCATACCCCGCCCTGGCGTTCGGCTTCCTTCAGGGGTTATACGCTTGGGAAAGGATCCTGCGCCTTGAATTCCCGTCGAAACCAACGTGAGCACGGAAAAAAAGTGGTGTCTGGGCCGCTCCCATGGCTGTCATTTCCCATGTGGCGCCCCAAGCACCTATTGAGGTGGGGGCACCTTCGGGTTGAGGTCAAACACCCCTTTCCAAGCGTTCAGGTCCCATAATGGCCGAGCACCATTATGATTAATGAGCATTATGAGCATTACAGACGGCCTTGTAGACGAGCATCCGCCGCGGCTGTGGGAGGCAAGTGCTGCCACCGGGTACCTACCGGTAAAATAGGTACAAGCGCGCTCCCGGCCTGGTGCTCGGCCATTATGGGACCTGAACGCTTGGAAAGGGGTGTTTGACCTCAACCCGAAGGTGCCCCCACACCGAGGTACTTATATTGTAACACCGAGGTACTTATATTCATTCACCTCCGTAAGAGGTTTGGATGCTAGGCTATAGGTAAATGATAATTTATTAATTTTTCTAGTGATCTTCATAAATACTGTTTTATCAATGTTAAGCTGCATATCCCAGCGTGCACACCAAGCTAGTATGTCTTGAAGGTTAGAGTTTAGAGTAACTTGATCTTGTTGGCAGGTGATTTCATTAAAGAGCAGACAGTCATCAGCAAATAGTTTTATTTGTACGGGCTGAGTAACAGTGTCTACAATGTCATTAATATATATGTTAAATAATTATGGTCCAAGAATACTACCCTGGGGAACACCAGAAGTGACCGGAAGGATACTGGAAGAACAATTATCAACTACTACGAATTGCGTACGGTTGGAAAGATAAGCACGAATACAATTTACGAGATGTGAAGGAATGTTGAGATGTTCAAGTTTTTCTATTAGCTTTGCGTGCGATACAAGATCAAATGCTTTCCTGAAGTCCAAAAATTTGATGTCTGTTTGCCCTGATTTGTGGACAGTGCTAGCAAGACTGTGAATTACAGTGGTTAATTGGGTTACAGTGGATAGGCCCTTTCAAAACATGCTACATAGGAGATAGAATGGCTCTATCATCGAGAAAATTATTGATTTCAGAAGCAATAATGTGTTCTAAAAGTTTGCAACAAGATGAGGTTAGTGATATGGGGCGGTAGTTTGCCACTAGTGATGGATCGCCTTTCTTTAGTATCGGAACAATACGAGCAGAAAGCCAGTCGTTAGGAAGCACAGACGATGAAAGGGATGCATGAAAGATAATAACAAGAAAGCGAGATAGCATTTCGGCGTACCTGTGAAGAAGCACGTTTGGTAGGTTATCAGGCCCTGGAGACGATTTTGCTGGTGAGGGAGTGACTTTGTTGAAGCTTAGTGGGCCTTCCTAATTTGGTGGCACCTTGACTTGTATAGCCCCACTAGCTATATATATATATATATATATATATATATTTTTTTTTTTTTTTTTTTTGCCGGTGTCAGGTGCCACTCCATGCCTGAAAATGTAGTGGACTGGAGGAGAATTCGAACTTACAACTTCAGCTTACTATACTTAAAAAAACACCGTGCAGAATGTTACACGTCTAGGTATACAACACCATAATCCTCCTACTTCACTGCAGGATGACCCTAAATAAATGGTCATTGACACATCATGCGGCACAAACGCCATGAACTGTCCATTCTTACTCTACATCCGTTATTAATGCACAAATTAATGCGCAAATTACGCGTTCAAGACTACAAGAAGATTCGTGCTTATTTAGAAGTACTTCCACGCACTAAATGAAACTCAAATGCTGCCGTCTTCTAGGTACATGTGCGAGACACGCACAGCCTTAGACATACCCTTACATAATACATCGAAGAGAAAAGAAATCTGTAGAGTATACCATTACTAAAAGCGATCCGCACTGCCCGTTTCTAAGGCGCGGTACTCTCTACGTGCGTGCGGGAGCAACCATCCGATGATTTCTAAAATCAGCTGAAGTAGACTGCAAAATAACCAGTATATAACCTGATACAGCGTTATTTTCAGAACTCGCGAAATCTGAAAAGAAAGTCTTTGTTTAACGGAAACTCATGCGAACTATCTGCATATCTCTGCGAAAAAAACCACTGACGCTATCCTTTCTCGAGCGTTCAACTATCAAGTTTTCCTGAAAGCAAACATCAAATTAACTCGAAAATTTATCTGCCTCTACCATGATCAGAAGAGACCAACACTGCCCTCTGCCTAACAGAATGTTCCTAAAACTCAAAGTTGTTCCAAAGTATCCTCAGAGAAATGAATAATAATGAATGCAACTTACCAAACATGCCTCGAAAAAAAAAGAGCACTACTGTCAAACAAAACGCGACTTGTCACAAACTCGCGCAGAAGCGTCGCTCATCAACTGGCGCAACTTGTGCGTGACCTTCCACACTATATGCAGTTGATCAGCACAGAAGCAGCAGCGGTCGCTGGCCGTGCGGCGCCCCTTAATTGGCGTGTCGCTGTCTCGAAACTATACCACACCGTAAGACCATAACATTTTTTTTTGTTATGGTTCGATTAACAAAAACTGTCCTTGAAAATTGAAAAACGTTATGTAACATCCGAGACTAGTGATTATTTCAATGGGACCTTCACTGCTCTATATAGCACGGAGAACCGTACAGCACCAAAACGTGGATGCAGTGCTTGTGTTTTGTATTAGTGGTGAGGCTTTGCAGAGTCTGCAAGAGGTGATGTTTTTATTAAAACATCTTTCTCTGTGAAGATTTGTATGTATTTTAGTGTGACCTGAACATTCTTGCTACATTATTTTGCAGCAGTGAGGTTCAACTACATTTAAACATGCAAATGTGCGCTTCTTTCTTTTGCAAGTAAAGCAGCACTGCACAGCATTTTAGCACGTTAAAAATGGCATGCTTACATGCATGAAAGTTTAGACAACACAGTCGTGTTCCTGTAACATCAGCAAGAGAGAATAAGTGATTTGTCAACAATGTTGCTATCATGATGGTCAGTGTGCTTCTGCATAGATCTGTTTTTATCTGCATGCACTATCACGGTTAAAATATTTTACCCTTAAAAATCTGTCTAAAAATGCCCAGTACCATCGATAGCTGGCCCTTCCAGTTTTGAGGAGGAGTGTTGCTGGCAATGGCGTGTCTGAAATTTTTTTGTTAATTGATGGAGGGTGACAACAGAATTCACTGTAGAGTTAAGTTGTTAGAATGTGCCTACATATACGCTGTCTTCAGAACTGCTAGCAATGGCTTCACCTCTGCACCTCCTTTAAAGTATGTCATGTGCTACGAGCTGAAATCATCTGAATGCACCACTTATTAACATGAAGTGCATGACACAACACTGTCGGAACTCTTAGGCTAGTTGTTCAGCAAGATTTTTATCTGCGGAGCATAATTACTGCCTTGCCATTGAAACAGTAAAGCCTCTGGTCAGACCACTAAAGGACGTGGGGAACATTACACAGTGCCATACTTTCACATTCCATTTCTCCACTGCTAATACTTTCGCAGTGGTGCTGTTTTGAATATGCAAGCCCGATGATGGAATGCTGAAAAAAGTAATGAATAAATTGTGTCTTTTCACATAACCACCCTGCCTGGCATTGTCTAGTCCTGCTTTTCTACACAGTCGGATAACTTTATTTCACAGGGCACTTTTTGTATAATACTGGACTTATACTGAACGTATTCAATAAAAAGTGGGGGTTACTCGTTCACCTCCTCGTTGAACACTGAAGAACCCACATGGGTTCACTGCCGGAAGGCATTTTGTGAATGTGCAAAGGAAGCAAAGCAGTTTGGCGAGAAAGTGCAGCACACAATAAAAAAAGCATGCAAGTAAACCTACTATATAACAAAATGATCACTGATGGCATTTTTCTTAGATGGAATAAGGAAGAAGGTTTGGCATCCTAAGCAGGTTGCACCGAACTAGCTCTTTAGGAAATCTGTACTTAAAACAAAAATGCCTTATGCACAAACATTGCTACTAAACGTCACTGAGCTCGGGGAATGAAGAAGCTGACCAGTTGCCTAGCATCTACTGGTAGTTTCAGCCTACACAACTTGGACTATTCCACATTGAAGAACACATATAGGTTCACTGATTACAACATCATGCAGCTACACAGGCAAAAGACTGCATGAAATAAAAAAAAAAAAACAATATAGTTAAGTGAGAAAAGCACACTTCAATTTCATATGGACAACATACACATCTGTATTCTTTCACCCTTTCAGTGTCACTGACATACCGGTATGTTCTCATGTTTCTGTCCCATGTCACCAAAGTCAGATAGGAATGCAAGGGCCATACCAAAAGAGCATTTGTCATTATCCGTGTGATTTTCTCCCTTTTGCATAACCAAAAATAAACCATTGTGTTCATTTTACAATATCCGAGAAAGAAAGACCAATGCTGGATGTTGCTTCACCTCTGAAAAAAACCGACACTCAAAAAGTTAATAGTTCAGTCTCACAGTAAGCAGGTCTTTGTATACTCCCATGTTGCAGTAGTGGCTGTTACAACACGTCAAATGGCAGCTGGTGCTCAAATGAAACCAAACTCATAGTTACTTGGGTTAGCAAAACCACATTGAAAGTTTATTCCCTAGCTATATTTTTACTTCGACCATTTTACTCTTGAAAGTGGGACACCTCAGCGCAAGTTTTCCATGGGGAAGAAAAGCGAAATAACTTTGTTAAAGGTAGATGCAGTTAATCCACATTGCTTTTCTGGAACTGCAAATATGCATTAAGCAAGTCAGTGTGATATACTGCAATTTATTGTAATTTATTGGAAGCAGTAGACTATAAGTCCAATAAAACTGTGCAAATAGGCTTTACCACACAAATGGCAACCACAAAAATGACCATGCTTGTATTCAAGGCCAGATACAAAGAAAATCTGCCCTTCCTGCTCTTGCACAAAGGGAATGAGTCGAGACTTGCATGCCGACAGTAAGAACAGGGAAGGGCAAACACCTTCCCTGCTTTACACACCTTAAAGCTGTATGGAGAATGCCTTCGAAGCTCTGCATTTCATATATATTCAATTTTAGGTATGTTTTGCATAACAGTCACCATTGCTGCTACAACCAACACCAATATACTTCCTGGTATTTCAATGTGATAGCATATATCTGGCTACTAGAGTGTGTTACCATGTTTGCCTGAACAAAACATTTCATGCAGCCAATGTTTTCCTTATAGACTGACCCTCTCTTTATGTAGATGCTTTCACAACACACTGGACATGAATCTTCTCCTGTGGTGAAAAACCCTCTAAAGATCATTCATATAAATGAAAATGAAATTGGCTCATTTGCGACAGCTTGACAAAACATGTAGTTTCAGGTTTACTTCAATCACCATGCACTTGAGAACCAGTCTAGTTCAAATTTAAGCAATTTGATTGTCTGAATGTTGGTACATGCTGAAGTGTTCAACGTTAATGCTGAACAGGCCTATTTTTTATGGGGCCTTCATTATTACCGATATTCTAGCATTAGTTTTAATGTTTCCTTACCATCTGCGCCGTATATCACCTCTGAAGAGACTTATTGCTAGATGTTAAAAAATCCCGCAAAGCAGATTCCATACACTTTGATTGCATCGAAGTGTATTCAATGTTGCCATCTAAATGTAAAATTGTAGATAAGTAGGGCACCTAGACTGCACTGCAGGAGTAGAAAATCTATGAAGTCACCATTTCTTGTGTCTGCATCTGCAGGTTTCACAGCCTTCTCATGCCTAAATATAAGAAAACCACTTGCAATTGAATTCTTTATTAATAAAGTAGCCTTTTTACATTGACATTGTCTAGCTAGGGCCTTGACATGTTAAAGCCACAAAAGGCAATTGTGCTTTTTAGGCACCTATAGTGGTGGACCCTCAATTCTTTAAAAAGCACAGGCCTGTAATCTAGGCTATTAATAGATCTGTCAATTATGTGCGTAGCAGTTTCCCCGACAGTGTCACCCATGTTATTCACTCTTACTTTCCCTCCTCCACCAGTGCAGAGTAGCTAGACAGAGGAATGTGCCTAAGGCAGAACTCCCTGCCTTTCTTATCAAGCCTCTCTCTAGGCACCTAGTTGAAACTTCCGACTATTGGAGCCAATTTCCCATGTACCAAGCATATGTGGAAAACCTGCAACTTTTCATCAAGTTACCAGTAGCTGGTGAAATAACTTCAGCTTACATACTAAATGGTTATTACCCATCAAGGCCACACATTGTGAGGCAATAGAGTAAAAATAGAAAAAGACAAGGTCCAACAGGGCTGTCTTTATTGGTGGACATGCACTTGCAAACAATAAACTCGGCAAACTCAACAACAGCATAAATAGGGAGCAATAAGTTAAATTGGTTGCCTGTCCAGGGACAAAAAAATAAAATGTGGGAACAGGAAGGCACAGGGCTAATGAACTGGACTAGCTTCTGCATTTTGTACAGAGTGCGGGGACTGCTTGCCTCACTGTGTTGATCAAGGCAACAAGGAATGCCGAGAAGAGGTGCATGCCTTGTGACTAACTTCGAGGGTAAAATGCCTCAAAGAACAAACATGAGAAGTTGATGGCTTATGCAGGAAGTGACTGGATGTTTCCTGCCCTGTCGAGATCTCAAGGACAGTGGCTGCCTCGTGCAGTGATGAACTTGTGCCCCGAACTGAAAAAAACAAAATCATTTATAAAGCTGTACAACCAACACTGTTGACTGTGTGTCTGTATGCAAATGCAGCAGAGATGTGAAGCCTGTGGCTAGTTTGAAACAGTGGCGGAGCATAATGTTTCAATGTTAACGAACGTGTTTGGCCTGCCAAAAAAGCACCCTCCAATTTGTTGGGTATCTTTCTGGGCAGTCGTGCTCCTTCTCCTAAGCACTCTGTACGCAACGCATCACCTAGGTGTGAGAGGTGTCCATCAGGCGTAGCCATTGGGCTCGCTCGTGCGGAGGCGCCACGGACACTGCGACCACGGGGGTGGACCTAGCACACGTTGCCGGCCAAAGTGCACAGATATGCTGACTGGGTGTAGAGGGCTGGGGTCATCGCCCATGCACGAAAAGGCAGGTCCAACGAGGGCAGGGTCTAGGGTCACGGGAATGTAGTATGCGCCACGTGGGTGCAATGCAAATGCAGCAACACCAGGTGGCGCAGGGCTACCGGCTGGCTCGGGAGGAACCTCGGGAGGAGGTGCCGATACAGTTAATCTGGTAGGGCTCGGGGAAGGCGCCAGTGGTCCTTGGGTATGGGAGTGACGCCGCTGCTCTTCAGTGGGGGTGGAATTCCGTTCAATGGTACCCCACTGAGCATCCTTGTGGAAGCGGTCCTTGATGTCATTTTTGAACTTGTAGGTCTCTTCACTTGGGGCTGGAGTCGCAGGCATCGGCTTTGGGAGGAGGTAGTCAGAGCGCCGCATGACCTCTTGTACACTAAGACCTGGATTCTGCAACATTTCTCTCAACTGACTGACGGAAGAGCAGGACGACGAGGACGAACACGAGTTGTCTGGATGCGGAGCTGTCGGTTCTTGCTTTGGTTGGCGATCCGGGTTGTTTCTTAGCCGCTCAAGAAGGGGCTCAGGCTCCGTTGGCGTCTCCTCATCAGAAAGCATCAGGCCTGACGGGAAGCATGGCCCTGCAGATTAATGAGCAAGTCAATAAAACCTCCCCTTTCAACTTGGTCTATATCATGTGTTACAACTTCAGCACTAAATATGACACACAATTCAACCAACTAGCCCAGCTGACATTCACTATGCATTAGTACATGTCAACAGTGCAGTGCAAGAGGTGACTTCAAACATTGGAGCACTTTGAACAGCACTGAGTGCACAGAAAAATAGTTACAATATTTGCTAACAGCGTTCAGTTGCTTATACAGAGTTTACTTGCATTTGCATGCATCAAGGCACTTTTTGGAAGAATCTGGTGAGCGCTGCAACATTGCAAAACTGGTCATTGCCCTTCCCCTCTACCGGAGACTTGCATACCCCAATCTTCTTTGCCCACGCATGCAGTGCTGTCTTTCTGTTCAGATGCTCACCAGCTCCCGAGATCTTGTCAAAGTGCTTCTGCAGGTGGGCAACTAGCCGTAGGCACATGTCGTCCCCCGCACCATCCAGGTCCACAAGAAAGCGCGCCGTTTCCGAGAGGCACTCCTGGAAGCCCAGCCGGTACTGGAGCCGATGGTCGCTGTCCACCCTCTGGACTACTTCACAGGTGGCTGTGGTGG